>NC_077229.1:435731932-436031932 GCF_027887165.1 Monodelphis domestica | reverse complement strand
TAGACCTGGAATCAGGAAGACCTGAGTTCAAATATGAGCTCAGGCTCTTGCTAGCTTTGTGACCCTGGGCAAATTGCTTAATCCTGTTTGCCTCATTTTCCTCATGTATAAAATGACCTGGAGGAGGAAATGGCAAACCACTCCAAAATCTTTGCCAAGAAAACCCCAATTGGAGTTACAAAGAGTCAAGCATGACTGAAATGATCAAACAGATCCAGCCATAGCACTGCTGGGTTTGTACCCCAAAGAGATAATGGGGGAAAAGACTTGGACAAGAATATTCATAGCTGCGCTCTTTGTGGTGGCCAAAAATTGGAAAATGAGGGGATGCCCTTCAATTGCAGAATGGCTGAACAAACTGCGGTATATGTTGGTGATGGAATATTATTGTGCAAAAAGGAATAATAAAGTGGAGGAATTCCATGTGAACTGGAACAACCTCCAGGAAGTGATGCAGAGCGAGAGGAGCAGAACCAGGAGAACTGTGTACACAGAGACAAACACACTGTGGTATAATCAAATGTAATGGACTTCTCCATTAGTGTCAGTGTAATGTCCCTGAACAATCTGCAGGGATCTAGGAGAAAAAACACTATCCATAAGCAGAGGACGAACTGTGGGAGTAGAAACACCGAGGAAAAGCTAGGCCTGACTTGGAGGCCTGACTACAGCGGTTGAGGGGACATGACTCTAAACGAACACTCTAATGCAAATACTAACAACATGGCAATGGGTTCGAATCAAGAACACATGTGATACCCAGTGGAATCACGCGTCGGCTATGGGGGGTTGGGGGGAGGAAAATAAAATGATCTTTGTCTTTAATGAATAATGCTTGGAAATTATCAAATAAAATATTATTTTAAAAAAAGATTAAGAAAATGAAATGATCAAACAACAACAAATTCCCAAGAGAAGTATCTTCTGAAAAGTCTCTATAGTTTATATAGTCCTTCTATAGGAAGGAAGGGAAAGAAGGAAAAAGGAAAGAAAGGAAAAAGAGAGCTTTTCAACCAGAAACAAACAAACAAACAAACAAAAACAAAGAAGCAAAGAAAGAAACAAAGAAAGAAAGAAGGAAGGGAGGGAGGGAAGCAGGAAGGAAGGAAGGAAAGAAAGGAGGGAAGAAAGAAGGAAGGAAGGGAGGGAGGGAGGGAGGGAGGGAGAGAGGGAGGTAGGAAAGAAGGGAGGGAAGAAAAAAGGAAGAAAAAAGGAAGGAAGGAAGGAAGGAAGGAAGGAAGGAAGGAAGGAAGGAAGGAAGGAAGGAAGGAAGGAAGGAAGGAAGGAAGGAAGAAGAGAGGGAGGGAGGGAAGGAGGGAGGGAGGGAGGGAGGGAGGGAAGAGAGAAGGAAGAAGGAAGGATGGAAGGAAGGAAGGAGGGAAGGAAGAACAGAGGGAAAGAAGGAAGAAGAGAGGGAAAGAGGAAATAAAGAAAAAAGAAAGGAAGGAAGGAAGAATTTTTCATTTTATGTAGTTTGTAAGTTATGAACGTTTGGTAAGGTGATACCTACTAAAATATTGTTCTTAAATATTGATGACAATGTTATATCTGAGCAATTGCAGGCAATAATTATTTATGTGATAATACTTTCATTTTAATAGTTAATTGGTTGAATTCTCAAGGACATTTTGAGATTTGTTATTTTAATGTGTGGATTTTTCATGTTATTCATAAAAGATTTCAAGCTCCTGGAGTATAATTCTTGCTTCTTGATAATATCTTTCTAGGTATTCATTAGGTACTATATTTCTTGCAACCTTCCGAGTTTCATGGCACAATTTATGATATTCCCTTGCAAAATCTTCATTGAATCATGAATTTGGGTTCCTTAAGAATTACCTTTTTTTAAAATAATTACTGGTAGGAATGATCTACTCTTATGTCTCTATCATAAGCCTCTTTATTTCTATAAACAAATATATATGACATCAATTTCTTTTAATTTGTTTTACACTTCCTTGTTCATGTATTATTGATGGAGTTCATGTTGATGCTGCCCATGGAGAATCTTTAGCTATAAGTGTGTTCCAGGTTCCATTCTTAATCATCATTCCATTCTTGTATCTTTGGCATTGCTTAGACTTCACCCTAAAGGATTTTTTTATGTCTTGTATTTCTTCCAGTGGGTCCTTTTTTTTTATTTTATTTAAGTATTTTTCCATGGTTACATGATTCATGTTCTTTCTCTTCCCTTTTCCCCCACTCCCTCCCAGAACCAACAAACAATTCTACTAGTTTATACAGGTATTATCACCCAGTACTTATTTCCATATTAATCATTTTTGTAATCTTTTAAAAACCAAAATCCCACATCCAAAAACCTATATAAACAAGTGATCACATCCTTTAAAGCAGAGACTGTTTTAATTTTGAGATCATATTTTCAGTACCTAACAAGTCTTGTATATATTAGGCCCTTAATAAATGTTTGTTGAATTGTATTAAATTTATTCTATCTCTAGGGAAAATAAAGGTTTTGTTAATAGTAGGAATACAAAACAAAGGCAGGAATATAGAACAGAGGAAATTGGGCAGAGTCCACTCTCTTCTTTAACCCTCTCTGGTCTTGCTCCAAGTTTATTTTTTTATTTTATTTGTTTTGGCAACCAGGAACATTATAGAGGTTGAAGGGAACTTTATCACCCCAGTTCCACACTGTTCTTCTGCAGTTTTTCCAAGAGGAATCCCTGATGTGTTTTAAAGTAATGTAAAATAATAACCAGGGGTTACTGTAGGAGTTGTAGAGAATTTTCTAATCTCTAGTCAGAAAAGGGACTAGAATCTGGGAATAGGCAAAAAAAATTTCAAATTATAGACATCTTAGCCTGAAGCCTTCTGCTAACTTTTGTTGACTGCCTGACTGGAAGTGGCAAAATAAATAGCCTTGGACTATGAGTGAAAATGCTTAGCCTTCTTTTTTCAGAAGGAGACTGCCTAGCAGCTGCCCTGGGCAGACAGCAGCAGAGGGCAGCAGCCAATGTAAAGAGGCTATATAAGGAAAGAGCAGCAGATGGCAGCAGAGAGCAACTTACCTGTAATACCCAGAAGAGGTGTCTCACAGAGAGCAGTGTTGTAGAGTGAATGGAGCCGCAGAGGACCTTAGGGGGAGAAGAAAGCAGTTTGCCTAATGACCCTGGTGGTCCTGTAGCATCAAAAGTATGAGTGGTCCCAGAGACCCAAGAGCCCTGGCCAACATTCTCTCTGTATCTATGCCCTACACCAAAGGAGCGCATCAGTGGGATGCAGGAGCTCTGGTTTTGAGTAGATCCTGACTTACATATACATTGTAGCTTGAACACAGAATAGCATTCGGGGGTCCTGTGTGTGTGTGTGTGTGTGTGTGTGTGTGTGTGTGTGTGTGTGTGTGTGTGCAGGTTCATTCTTGTGTAGCTCTCCATTTGAAAACTACTTTTTGTCTCAATCTTAGAAAAGAAGAGGCATTATAGATAAGCAATTCTGCTTTCCCTCTGATATCTATAACATTATGCTATCTATTTCCAAGCAATAGCCATATTATTTTCTTATTCAACTTCTTCCACTGAGCATAATCTTATAAAATACTATATTTGTTTTTAGCATTTTTCTGACCCTATTTGGGGGGCAGGTTATAACATCATCAATTTTGATCCTAACTCTCTCAGAGTCAGAACTGTTACTTCTTCTTCCTCACTCTCTTCCCCAGGGTTCTCAAATACTCTAAGGGTTTTAGCCATCTAATAGCCAAAGGTATTATCTATCTAATATCTAAAGGTATTATCTAAGTAAGACTTTCTCCTTTGTCATTAGCTCAAACCCCTGCCAATTATGATCTCATTTTAGAAGCTCAGGGATAGCACTTTAGTTACATTTAGCCATTAACATCAGATAGTTTTTACAAAAAGAATATTTAATCCAAATATACAAGATAGAAGAATGTTTCATCCAAAAATACAAGAGTAAAGTACAAACATTTCTTCAAACATCTCATGGGCATAATCTCCCCCATACTACTCTGGTTCACAATTTAGCTCAGTCCCTCCATAGCAGAAGTCCTACCAAGTTCATGCCCAAAGGCAGTATCTGTAAGAGAAGAGAAGAGAGATTTTGCATTTAGGAAAGAGACCAGTCTCTTGGAGGGACCAGCTGAAGAGAGAGTGGAGGAGGGGTGAAGAAAAGCTGAGAATTCTAAGGAAGAATCAGAAGCTTGGAATCCAACTGACAGCTCACTTCCAGTCTGGGAGGTGGAGGAGAAAGGTGGATTTCCCAAAAGCTGAGAAGTAGTCCATTTCATTTGAGACTTACTTTACTGTCTGAAACCCTGAACACCTCTACTAGGACTCTCAACTACAGCTGTTTAAAATCCTCAAGAGGGACTGTGGATTTGGACTTTTGGCCAGAGCCATCCAGATCCTCTCCTAGGATATTTAGTGGCTGAGTTGCTTTGCTCCCTCAGACAAAAATGCAGCAGCAGAAGTCCTGGCCAGTGCTGTTTTGGTTTGTTCTGCTGATGCTGAGAGTTCCAGTTATACAGCTAGTGGAAATAGGCTCTTCCCAACTATGTGACAGAATAACACAGAATTTCCACACATGCATTAGTTCTGATTTTTTCCAGAAGCAGGTCCCCAGTTTCTTCCACCTGAATGAGTTCATCTTATCAAACTCATGGTATCTGCTCATATGCCATCCCCCATTAAACTTACCATTGGAAAATTTTACTATTCTTGGCAAATAGGCAGAGGGTACATTTTGAACCAACTATCCCTTTCCCCAATAGAACTCTAGTGTCTCTGGGGTAACATAAGGATGGTCTTTCTCTTACTTCCTTAATGCCACACAGTTAAAGAATGTCAAAACAATTGAGCGGCACAATCATATAGTTCTACATATACAGGTGAAAAATCATAATTATCCTTGAATGCAAAGTTTTGCAGATTCAATCAACGAGGAATATTTTACAGGTATTATTGTTTACTTAGTGCTTAACTGATGCCTTACTTAGTATTTAAGTTATCAAGGAGGAAGGAAGGAGGGAAAGAGGGAAGGAAAGAAGGAAGGAAGGAGGGAGGGAAGGAAGAAAGGAAGGAAGAGAAATAAGGGTGTTTGTAGATCCATAACATTCTTTTTTATTCCTCTTTGGTTTTGTGCCCTTCCTCTTCTGAACATGTTCTTTTGAGACAACTCTGATAGTTGTAGTAGTAGTAGTAGTAGTAGTAGAAAGAACCCTGAATTTGGAGTAAGAAGCCTTAGGTCTAATAAGTGACTTGAACCCATACTAATCATGTTAGTCATTTGATAAGTATTTATTAAACATCTGCTTTGTGCCTGACACTGTGCTAAAAGTTGGGAACACACAAAAATAAGCAAAAATGCAGCATGTGGCCTAAAGGTATTCATACTTAGTGAGGGAAATGACATATAGATCATTGTACACACAAAAGGCTTTTTTTCAGAAGACAGGATTTAAGCTAAGTCTCCAAAGTATCTAGGGAATACAGGAGACAGAGATGATAAGAAGAACTTCCACGAGAGGAAGAAGGAAGCCAATGAAAATGAAGAGTCTAGAAGGTGAGAGATACCTGGGAATTTTCATGTGACAAATAAACAAAAAAATAAGTAAATTAAAACAAAAACAAACTTCTCACTTACTGTCAAGGACATTATCCTCATCCCAGTAACCCTGGATCATAGGCTTAGTGTCATCTTCAATTCTTCACCCTTGCTCGCCCCACTTAACTAATCTGTTCCCAAGTCTTCCTTATTTCTACCTTTAAAAAATATTTAATACTTATCTCCTCCTCTTGATTCACACAGTCACTACCTTTGTATAGGCCATCATCACATTGCAATAGCTTGTTGGTTAGTCTTCCTGTTTCAAGTTTCTTCTCATTTCCGTCCATTTTCTACTCAGTTTCCAAAGTAATTTTTACTAAAACCCAGATCTGATCATGTCATTCCTCTAATTGATAAAACTCAGTGGCTCCCTCTGAGCTCTAGGCTCATATAAAATCCTTTGTTTGCTTTTTAAAGCCCTTCATAACTGGACTCCTTCCCACTAAAAAACTCAACTCTTCTTATATTTTATTCACCTGCAAATACTCTAAGCCAAAGCTTCTGGCTTTCTGGCTATTTCTCTCTGACTCAGTTTCTTCATTTACAAAATGAGGATGGGATTATTGTGATGATCAAATGATACAATTCTGCAAAAGGATATAAGATATCAGTTCTTGTTAATCTTTTAAAGCTTATTAATCAAATAAGGGGAAAAGACCTACTTATACAAAAATGTTAATAGCAGTTCTTTGTGTAGTGGCAAAGAATTGGAAATCGAGGGGATGTCCATCAGTTGAGAAATGACTGAAGGAATGTGGTACACATTAGTGATGGAATACTATTGTGCTATTAGAAATGATAAGCAAGTTGATTTTAGAAAAAGTTGGAAAGATCTACAGGAACTAATGCAGAGCAAAATAAGCGGATTTGGGAGAGCATTGTATATAGTAACAGAAATATTGTGAAATGATCAACTGTGAGAACTTGGTTACTTTCAACAATGTAATAAGCTGGGACAATCCTGAAAGACATGATGGAGAATGCTACCAACCTTCAGAGAAAGAACTGTTGGAGTTGCTTTTCACATCGATTTATCTTTGGTTTTACTTTGGAGTTTAGGTCATTTATGAGTGTGCTCTTGCAAATGTGCTGTGCAGTAAAAAAATAAATAAATAATAAAACTAAAAAAATTACAACTTCTGGGCTAACATGGCTGCAGAATAGAAGAAAGGGTCTTCTCCTCACAACTGACCAATATAAAAGTCCTCAAAAGGAGAAAAATCAAAATCAGATGAGTGAAGGGGCTCTACCACAGGGTGCATCCTTAAAGATAGGCAGGGTTTGAGCATTTCCATGCTATAAGGGGGTAAAATTACATCTACCAAAAAGCAAGCTGGTCACTCCTCCCCCCACTCCACCTTGTGCCAGAGTCAGAGTGAATATTGGGGCAATCTTTAGGTTCTTGGTGGCTGGCTGCGGACACAACAGACTTACCCTTGAGGGCAGCAAGACTTGATACCCGTGGCTGAGGAATGTAGAGGTTGGACACAGAGATAGGGCAGAGAGGGGCTGCCCACAACAGATGCCCCAAAGACTGGAAAAATAGACTCAGGGCAAAAACCACTCTGTAGCTTGCTACACAGAGATCTGCCTGCACTCCTCATTCATCCTTCTGGCTAGGAAGGGAAGAAAAAACTAACACAACAATGGCCACCAACACCAACAACCCAACAACTACAATCTACAACTACCAAAAGAAAAAAGAAAAGAAAAAGCCCTTGGCATTGGATAACTTCTATGGAGAAAAACAGCAGAGTACAGAAATGATAGCAGAGAGTGACAGACAAGAAAACACATCCAAACTTTCCCCTCAAAATGGAAATTGGTCACAAGCTCTCAAAGAACTCAGAAAGGAATTCAAGAATCAAGTAAGAAAGACAAGAAATTTGAAAAGAAAACTGAGAAATAGAAATGCAAGTAATTAAAAAAGAAAATAACAGTTTAAAAGACAGAATCTCCCAGTTGGAAAAAGAAGGCCAGAAATCACAAAAATGTTAAGCAATTTGGAGACCAGAATTAACCTGTTGGAAGCCATGAAAAGCAGGATAGACCAAACTGAAAAGGAAAATCAAAGATCATAGCTGAAAACCAGGCTTTAAAGACTAGATTTGGGCAAGTAGAAGCTAATGATCTCACAAGACAGCAAGAATTAATAAAGCAAAGTCCAAAGAATGACAAAGTAGAAGGAAACATGAAGTATCTCATTGAGAAGATGACAGACCTGGAAAGCAGATCTAGGAGAGACAATTTGAGAATTATTAGTCTACTGGAAAACCTGGACAAAAATAAAGGCCTTGACATCATACTACAAGAAATTGTCCAAGAAAACTGCCTTGATATTCTTGAACAAGAGGGCAAAATAGACATTGAAAGAGTCCATAGATCACCCTCTATATTAAATCCTCAAAAGACAACCCCCAGGAATGTAATTGCTAAATTCAAGAGCTTCCAAGGTAAGGAGAAAATATCACAAGAAGTTAGAAAGAAACAATTTAGATATTGAGAAGCACCAATAAGGATTACACAGGATCTGGCAGCCTCCACATTAAAGGACCACAAGGCTTGGAATATGGTATTCAGAAAAGCAAGAGAATTAGATCTACAACCAAGGATCACCTACCCATCAAAACTGACTATATACTTCTAAGAGAAAATATGGTTATTTAACAAAATAGAGATTTTCCAAGTATTCCTAAAGAAAAGACCAGAACTCAAAGGGAAGTAATGAATTCTGGAGGGGATGTGGCAAAATAGGGACATTAATGCATTGCTGGTGGAGTTGTAAATCAATCCAACCATTCTGGAGGGCAATTTGGAACTATGCCCAAAGGACACTAAAAGACTGTCTGCCCTTTGATCCAGCCATATCACTGCTGGGTTTGTACCCCAAAGAGATAATAAGGAAAAATACATGTACAAGAATATTCATAGCTGCACTCATTGTGGTGCCAAAAAATTTGAAAATGAGGGGATGTCCTTCAACTGGGAAGTGGCTGAATAAATTGTGGTATATGTTGGTGATGGAATACTATTGTGCTCAAAGGAATAATAAAATGGAGGAATTCCATGGGAACTGGAACAACCTCCAGGAATTGATGCAGAGTGAGAGGATCAGAACCAGGAGAACATTGTACACAAAGATTGATACACTGTGGAACAATTGAATGTAATGGACTTCTCCA
The DNA here is from genome assembly GCF_027887165.1 of Monodelphis domestica. Lineage (NCBI taxonomy): Eukaryota > Metazoa > Chordata > Mammalia > Didelphimorphia > Didelphidae > Monodelphis > Monodelphis domestica. The sequence continues at coordinate 436,023,161 of NC_077229.1, read as the reverse complement.
TTAGAAGCAATGCAGTGATCCTGAACAACTTGGAGGAATACAAGAAAAAACACTATCCACATTCAGAGGAAAGACTGTGGGAGTAGAAACACAGAAGAAAAACAACTGCTTGAATACATGGGTCGAGGGGGATATGGCTGGGGAGGGAGACTCTAAATGAACATCTTATTGCAAACACCAACAACATGGAAATAGGTTCTGATCAAGGACACAAGCAATACCCAATGAAATTGCGTGTCAGCTGTGGGAAGGGTAGGTGGAGGGGAGGGAAGGAAATAATGTGATTATTGTAACCAAGGAATAATGTTCTAAATTGACTAAATAAATTAATTATTTAAAAAAGATCAGAACTAAATGGAAAATTTGATGTCCAAATCCAAAATTCAAGAGAAACATGAAAAGGTAAATAGGGAAGGGGGGGGTCTTTTTTAAGGGCTTCAATAAGGTGAAATTGTTTATATTCCCATATGGAAAAGGGATATTTGTAACTCTCAAAAAATATTTTCACTATCATAATAGATAAAAGAATTATTCAAAGGCAGAGGTTGGGATATTAGGTGGTTTAAAATGATGCATAAAAAAGGGGTGGGTGGGAATAGAAGATGACACCAAGAGAAACTTAAAGGAAAAAGAAAAATAGGATAATTTATACCACATAAAGAGGTGCATGGGAGGGTGAGGGGAAGAATGCTGTTATAAGGAGAAGAGAGTGGTAATAGGTAATACTTAAACCTTACTCTCAGTGGAATTAGTTCTGAGAGGGAAGAACAGCTAGATCCACTGGGGCACAGAATTCTATCTTACCCTTGTATTATGAAGGGAGGTTAATTTGTACCAGAGGGGTTCAGTCTTTCAGTATAGGGGGGAGAGTGGAGAACCACCTGTCCCAAAGTGGGGTTTGGAGAGACAGCTTATATTTAGGGTTGGCTCAGAGAGAGGAGAAGGGGTTTGAAGATTTTCCCCCTTCTCCTTCCCTCCTTAGCTAAAGCTGCTCAACCCAAGTCTCTCTTGTCCCTCTTGACCCCCCTCCACTACTCAAGACCAAAGGGTCTCCCCTTGATCTGTTCACTCACACTCAGCTGGAGGAAGAGATAACTTTTTATGTCATCTCAATGAGGTAATACAAAAGAATAACTAGCATGGAAAGAATGGGAAATGGAAAGTGGGGAAAGGGGGTCCCTGTCTCTATCTAAACCCTTTTCCTTCCTCCTTGAGTTTGGGGGAAACTCAGGCCTTGGCAGCCTGAGCCCCCTGAGTGAAAGTCAGATTGACTCACCCCTGGGCAATAGGAGCTGAGGTCAGGTTTCTCTTTAGAAAGTCCCTTCAATTGGGAAGTGTTGGGGGGGGGGGGAAGATTTCCAGTCACCAGCAGGAAAAGTGGGCAACCCTCAGGAGAAAGTCTTTTTTTTTCACCCTCTCCCTTTGGCTTCTCAAGACTGAGATTGACCAACTCCTCTACCAGCCAGAGTCTTCTCCTCCTCCAGATTCCCATCCCTTGGGGCCCATCCTCCATTGAGGTGATTCATTTCACACACTCTTCAGCCTGGAACATTTTTTTAGTGCCAGCCTTCAGACACACCCTATAGGGAAGTTGATAGGGGAAAACCAAAGAGGGGAGAGCAGCGGGGAGTATCAAAAGGGAGTGAGAGGGAAGGAGGCAGGGAATTTAATAGACCTTAAAGAAAAATAAGAGGGGAATAAGAAGGGAGGGGGTGGAAGAAAAGTAAAATAAGGGCGGGGAATAGGGGGACTGATTAAAAGAAAAACACTGGTGTAGAAGGAAATAATAAAAGAAGAAGGGCAAGATTAGTGGAAAAAATAAAAATGATGGGGAATACACAGGTGGCGATCATAACTCTGAATGTGAATGGGATGAACTCACCCATAAAATGGAAGTGGATAGCAGAGTGGATTAGAAACCAAAATCCTACCATATGTTGTCTATAAGAAACACGCATGAGGCAGGTAGACACACATAGGGTAAAGGTAAGAGCCTAGAGCACAATTTATTAGGCATCAAGAGAGAAAAAGAAGGCAAGAGTTAAGATCATATCTGACAAAGCCAAAGTAAAAATAAATCTAGTTAAAAGAGATAGGGAAGGTAATTACATTCTGATACAGGGCAGTATAGACAATGAAGAAATAGCAGAGCCCAACATGTATGCACCAAATGGCATAACAACCAGATTTCTAAAGGAGAAACTATTGGAGCTTAGGGAGAAAATATGGTAAAGCTATTCTAGTGGGGGACCTGAACCTTCCTCTATCAGATCTAGATAAATCAAACAAAAAGTAAATAAGAAAGAGATAAGAGATGAGAATGAAATCCTAGAGAAATTAGAATCAATAGGTATATGGAGAAAAATAAATAGGAATAAAAAGGAATACACCTTCTTCTCATCAGCACATGGTACATTCACAAAGATTGACCATATGCTAGGACATAAAAACACTGCAAACAAATGAAAAAAGCAGAAATAATAAATGCAACTTTTTCAGATCATAATGCAATAAAATTATAATTAGTAAGGGTACATGGAGAGGCAAATCAAAAATTAATTGGAAATTAAACAATATGATTCTCCAAAACCGGCTAGTTAAAGAACAAATCATAGAAACAATTAATAACTTCATTGAAGAAAATGACAATGGTGAGACAGCCTTTCAAAACCTATGGTATGCAGCCAAAGCAGTACTCAGGGGAAATTTTATATCCCTGAGTACATATATCAACAAATCAGAGAGGGAAGAGGTCAGTGAATTGGATGTGCAAATTAAAAAAAAAACTAGAAAGAGAACAAATTAAAAATCCCCAGATAAAAACTAAATTGGAAATCCTAGAAATCAAAGAAGAAATTAATAAAATTGAAAGTAAAAGAACTATTGAACTAATAAATAAGACTAGAAACTGGTACTTTGAAAAAATATAAAATAGACAAAGTACTGATTGACCTAATAAAAAAAATTAAAGAAGAAAATCAAATCAACAGTATCAAAGATGAAAAGGATGACCTCACTTCTAATGAAGAGGAAATTAAGGTAATTATTAAAAACTATTTTACCCAATTATATGTTAATAAATATGGCAATATAGGTGAAATGGATGAATATTTACAAAAATATAAATTCCCTAGATTAACAGAAGAGGAATTAGAATACTTAAATAATCCCATATCAGAAAAAGAAATTGAACAAGCTATCAAAGAACTACCTAAGAAAAAATTCCCAGGACCAGATGGATTCACAAGTAAATTCTATCAAACATTCAAAGAACAACTAATCCCAATACTATACAAAATATTTGACAAAATAAGCAAAGAGTTTTGCCAAATTCCTTTTATGACACAAATATGGTACTGAATTCAAAGCCAGGCATACCAAAAACAGAGAAAGAAAGACCAAACTCCTTAATGAACATAGATTCAAAAATCTTAAATAGAAACCTAGCAAAAAGACTCCAGTAAGTCATCAAAAGGATTATTCACTATGATCAGGTGGGATTTATACCAGGAATGCAAGGATGGTTCAATATTAGGAAAACCATTCACATAATTGACCAACAACCAAACCAACAGGAATCACATGATTATCTCAATAGATGCAGAAAAAGCCTCAACACTCATTCCTATTAAAAACACTAGAAAGTATAGGAATCTTTGCAGATGACATGATGGTCTACTTAAAGAATCCTAGAGATTCAACCAAAAAGCTAATTGAAATAATCAACAACTTTAGCAAAGTTGCAGGATACAAAATAAATCTACATGAGTCATCAGCTTTTCTATATATCTCCAACACAGCTCAGCAGCAAGAACTAGAAAGAGAAATCCCATTCAAAATCACCTTAGACAAAATAAAATACCTAGGAATCTATCTCCCGAGACAAACACAGGAACTATATGAACACAACTACAAAACACTCGCCACACAACTAAAACTAGACTTGAGCAATTGGAAAAACATTAACTGCTCATGGATAGGACGAGCCAATATAATAAAAATGACCATCCTACCCAAACTTATTTATCTATTTAGTGCCATACCCATGGAACTCCCAAAAATTTTCTTTACTTATTTAGAAAAAACCATAACAAAGTTCATTTGGAATAACAAAAGATCAAGGATATCCAGGGAAATAATGAAAAAAAAAACACAAATGAGGAGGGCCTTGCAGTCCCAGACCTCAAACTATATTACAAAGCAGCAGTCATCAAAACAATTTGGTACTGGTAAGAGACAGAAAGGAGGATCAGTGGAATAGACTGGGGGCAAGCGACCTCAGCAAGACAGTATACGATAAACCCAAAGATCCCAGGTTTGGGGACAAAAATCCACTATTCGATAAAAATGGCTGGGAAAATTGGAAGACAGTGTGGGAGAGATTAGGAATTGATCAACACCTCACACCCTACACCAAGATAAATTCAAAATGGGTGAAAGACTTAAACATAAAGAAGGAAACCATAAGTAAATTGGGTAAACACAGAATAGTATACATGTCAGACCTTTGGGAGGGGAAAGACTTTAAAACCAAGCAAGACATAGAAAGAATCACAAAATGTAAAATAAATAATTTCGACTACATCAAATTAAAAAGCTTTTTTACAAACAAAACCAATGTAACTAAAATCAGAAGGAAAACAACAAATTGGGAAAAAATCTTCATAAAAACCTCTGACAGAGGTTTAATTACTCAAATTTATAAAGAGCTAAATCAATTGTACAAAAAATCAAGCCATTCCCCAATTAATAAATGGGCAAGGGACATGGATAGGCAGTTTTCAGATAAAGAAATCAAAACTATTAATAAGCACATGAAGAAGTGTTCTAAATCTCTTATAATCAGAGAGATGCAAATCAAAACAACTCTGAGGTATTACCTCACAACTAGCAGATTGGCTAACATGACAGCTATGGAAAGTAATGAATGCTGGAGGGGATGTGGCAAAGTAGGAACATTAATTCATTGCTGGTGGAGTTGTGAACTGATCCAACCATTCTGGAGGGCAATTTGGAACTCTGCACAAAGGGCGATAAAAGAATGTCTACCCTTTGATCCAGCCATAGCACTGCTGGGTCTGTACCCCAAAGAGATAATGGGGAAAAGACTTGGACAAGAATATTCATAGCTGCGCTCTTTGTGGTGGCCAAAAATTGGAAAACGAGGGGATGCCCATCAATTGGGGAATGGCTGAACAAATTATGGTATATGTTGGTGATGGAATATTATTGTGCAAAAAGGAATAATAAAGTGGAGGAATTCCATGGAGACTGGAACGACCTCCAGGAAGTGATGCAGAGCAAGAGGAGCAGAACCAGGAGAACATTGTACACAGAGACAAACACACTGTGGTACAAGAGAACGTAATGGACTTCTCCATTAGTGGCGGTGTAATGTCCCTGAACAATCTGCAGGGATCTAGGAGAAAAAACACTATCCATAAGCAGAGGACAAACTGTGGGAGTAGAAACACCGAGGAAAAGCAACTGCCTGACTACAGCGGTTGAGGGGACATGACAGAGGAGAGACTCTAAATGAACACTCTAATGCAAATATTAACAACATGGCAATGGGTTCGAATCAAGAACACATGTGATACCCAGTGGAATCATGCGTCGGCTACAGGGGTTGGGGGAAGGAAAAGAAAATGATCTTTGTTTTTAATGAATAATGCATGGAAATTATCAAATAAAATACTATAAAATTAAAAATAAAATAAAATAAAAAAATAAAAAAAATAAGCACATAAAAAAGTGCTCTACATCTCTTATAATCAGAGAGATGAAAATCAAAACAACTCTGAGGTATCACCTCACACCTAGCAGATTGGCTAACATGACAGCTATGGAAAGTAATGAATGCTGGAGGGGATGTGGCAAAGTGGGGACACTAATTCATTGCTGGTGGAGTTGTGAATTGATCCAACCATTCTGGAGGGTAATTTGGAACTATGCCCAAAGGGCGCTAAAAGACTGTCTGCCCTTTGATCCAGCCATAGCACTGCTGGGTTTGTACCCCAAAGAGATAATAAGGAAAAAGACTTGTACAAGAATATTCATAGCTGCACTCTTTGTGGTGGCCAAAAATTGGAAAACGAGGGGATGCCCTTCAATTGGGGAATGGCTGAACAAATTGTGGTATATGTTGGTGATGGAATAAAAGGAATAATAAAGTGGAGGAATTCCATGGAGACAACAAACTCCAGAAAGTGATGCAGAGCAAAAGGAGCAGAACTAAGAAAACATTGTACACAGAGACTGATACACTGCGGTTCAATCGAAGGTGATGGACTTCTCCATTAGTGGCAATGCAATGTCCCTGAACAATCTGCAGGGATCTAAAAAATACTATCCACAAGCAGAGGATAAACTGTGGGAGTAAAAACACCGATGAAAAGCAACTGCTTGACTACAGGGGTGGGGTGGATATGACTGAGGAGAGACTCTAAATGAACACTCTAATGCAAATACCAACAACAGGGAAATGGGTTCGAGTCAAGAACACACGTGATAACCAGTGGAATCGTGTGTCGGCTATGGGAGAGGGAAAGGTGGTGGGAGGGGCGGCGGAGAGGAAAAGAAAATGATCTTTGTTTCCAGTGAATAATGTTTGGAAATGACCAAATAAAATAATGTTTAAAATTTAAAAAAAAAGGCAATGAGGAGACTAAACCATCACTCTTTGCAGATGATATGATGGTCCACTTGAAGAATCCTAGATAATCAACTAAAAAGCTAGTCAAAATAATTAATAACTTTAGCAAATTTGCACGATATAAAATAAACCCACATAAATCATTAGCATTTCTATATATTTCCAACACAACTCAGCATCAAGAGTTATAAAGAGAAATTCCATTTAAAATCACCCTAGACAATATAAAATATTTAGGAATCTATTTGCCAAGACAAACACAGTAATTATGTGAATACAACTAAAAAACACTTTCCACACAAATAAAATTAGATCTAAGTAACTGGGAAAACATTAATTGTTCATGGGTAGGACAACTGTAAGGGAGAAGAATGTGAGGGGTTAATATAAAAGATTGGACTAGATTATTTAAGAATAGGATTTCCAGGAATTTAATCAATTCCAAAATGTTTTTTTAGCAATTTATTTCTAAAATATAGAAAGAGTGAAAGTAAGAAAATCAGAGAGTGGATAGGGTAAGATATCTAATCTACACATTAAGTATTTTGCTCTGGCCCTGACTAATTAGCCCTGACCAGGCAGGGCTAATTAGTCCTTAGCCAGAGGGGCCTCAGGCCTTGAGCCAAGTACCTGGGGATGCAGGAAGCCTCTCTCAAGAGAGTAGGCCTCTCCTAAGTCTAGTGCCTTCAGAAAATCCAGGAAAGAAGTCAGTCTTTTTCACTCACCCATATGGTAGTTGTAAGGAAATAGAAGCAGTTTGAGGCCCTCAATCAGAGTTCCTCCAAGGTCAAATTGAAGACAAAAGATGAAAAAGATCTAAGGACCCCTTCACGGGAAGTTCTTGGCATTTTTAAAGACCATTTCTTTTCGTCACTTTCTGTGATTTCTTTCCATTTTACATGTACCAATTATAGCTAATGCTTTGCTTAGGACTGCCCAGGAGGCAGTCAATCGATTCTGATTCCTCACCCACTATTGCACACGTGGGTCACAGACCTCCCCCACTCAAGTGTAAGTGGAGTGTATATGCTTCTAGTGATTAAATCTGAAAATGGGCAGGGGACAGTTCATTTAGTCTTCCCACAAACTAACATAATCAAAATGACAATCCCACACAAATTAATTTACTTGCTCAGTGCCAAACCTATTGTAATAGATGACCAGAATGGGGTCACATATTGTTTATTTTGGGGACTAGAGAGTGAGAGAGGAGTGACAGAACCATAAGATGGAAAGATAGGATAGACTGATCCTCCCTTCTCTTCCCCTAGGGAAGACAGCACAAGTTGTCTTTTAGAGGGACAGAATATGTCCTTCAGGGACTGGGTTAAGTATAAAGGTTAAAGACTGAATCTGACTCTCCCCCCTTGAGGAGAAATATGACTTTCCTCCCCAAGCTTCAGTTCCCTTCCTTGATGTTATGAGGCAGGCCAACTTGGTCTAAGAGGAATAACTCTTTTATTATTCTAAAGACATGAATTTTAGATTTACTCCACCCTACTTAGTCTTTAGAATTTTAGCAACCAGGAATGTATACACCCCCACTTAAGGATTAAGTATTATGAAGATTGGATTTAGCTATTTCCTGATTGTAACAATGAAGATACTTAGTTTAACAAAATCGGGAATGTCTTGGGAACTCTAAATTACTCCACTCTACTTTGACCATACTTTAGGGGAAGATAAAGTTGTAATCTCTTGATTGAACAATGAAGGTACTTAGTTCTCGCCTTATAGTGAAGCTAGAACTTTAAGCTAAATCTATTTTTAGATCTTAATACAAAAAGTGGTTAAGTAACTATGAAGGTTAAATTAATCACAAAAAGGTCAAGTAACTAACAAAAGGTGAATTTAACAAAGAAGTGTTAAGTAACTCTAAATATATAATCTAATCAAAAGAAGATGAGAACTAGGAATGAGCATTTAGAGGATGAGACCCAAGGGTGAAAGGTATTATATATTTGGCTCCCCAGCTATCTCTGGAAAAAAAATTCTTATTGGCAGAAATCCTTATTGGCAGTGGAGAATTAGCTGAGAACAGCATGCTGAGCTTTTTGGCATCTTAGCGTGGCTACAAGCTATTTGTCCGGTTCAGTGGTGAGTTTCTGGCTGAGTTTCCTCCTTTACTTTCCAACTATATCCTCTTAGAAGCCTCTAATCTCCTTCAGAGACCTAGAGGTGGGGATTTTGAACTCCCCCTGGTATAGGCCAGGCAGGAGAAATCCTATATCCTCTTTCCTCCTTCTCCTTAAATTTCTTCCCTCTATATTAATTAAATTATCATATATTTCCAGACTGACTTGGGTTTTTTATTTGGCAACCAATTAAATCTATATTTTTTAAGTCACAACCCTAAAATCATCTTAACAGTATGGGGGAGGAAGGTCTAGCGTGTACTAGCAAGTGACAAATCAGAAACAACTGACTGACCCCCTGGGCTGTCCAAAAGTCAAGTTAAAGCCACCATTGGTACATGTAAGACCCAGGAAGTAATGCAAAGAACTGCCTTTATATTTTGAGTCACTTCCTGTGAGAGGAATTTGGTGGTGGAACTTGACTATGGAGGAGTTCGACCGGGAGACCACATACTCCTTCCCTTAGACTGTTATGTGGTTAGTGCAAGGCTTACTTTCTTTTCCTTGGCTTTTCTGGAGGCACAAGCCTCCAAGAAGGCCCCTCATCTTGGAGGAGGCCTCATGGCTGGAAGCTGTGCTAGATTTAATCCTCTGCCCCACCCTCCTTGTCTGGGGCCTCTGAATTCCTGCCTGTTATCTCTCTCCCTTTCTCTCTTTTTTCCTTAATATCTTCTTTCTATTGTAAATAAACTACCATAGAATTATGTTCTGACTTGAGTATTTCATTGGGATTTAGAATTTAAAATCTCTGGTTACCAACTAAAAATATATTCATTCTCAACTCTAAATTTTACCCCTAACGAAGGGATACACAAGACAGGGAGAGTGGGGGTTGTTGGATAAGGAAAGTGGGAAATGGGAAATCCCTATGAGTTAACAATTGATCCCCTCCCCAAATTGTAAGGGCTCAGGCTATCTGCCTGACCCTCACTGGTCAGTTGTGAGAACTGTCCTGACTTCTATCTATCCTAATTGTAGCATGAAGTTGAAAGGACACATTTTAGGGAATGGAGAGAGTCCTTCTTTGGGTGAATAGCTTCCTAACAAAGTCCCATCCACTCCTTTATCTTCCGCTGGAGTTTGGGGCTCACTGAGAGGTGATCAATGCTCAGAAAGGTCTTCTGTCTCAGAGGTTTCTCTCAGACCAACCACTCCAGGAGCACTCCCAAAGAAGTGAGGTGATCTGGTCATTTTCTCCTCAGCTCTTCTATGTTCCTTCCTGGAATTCTCCATCTTCCTTCACTTCCTTCCTTCCTTCCTCTCCATCAATCCTCACTTTGGTTGCTCGTTTTCCATTCTGGATCTGATTTCTCTCTTACAGATTGCCCCTTTCCGTTTTTCACAAATTTGTTACCTTGACAATTTGCATCGGCTTAGAATACATTACTTACCTTATGTTTCCATGCTAGAGCTGACTTCTCTCTTACACTATCAAACTGCCAAGCAACTTTTTTTATTGAATTATAACAAATTATTAACAAAGAAGAACAAAAGATCAAGAATATAAAGGGAAATAATGAGAAAAAAAGGTGATAGATGAGGGCCTAGCAGCACATCTTAAACTGTATTATAAAGCAATGGTCATTAAAACAATATGGTACTAGCTAAAAGAAAGAAGGAAGGATCGATGGAATAGACTTGTGGTAAATACCATCAGCAAGACAGTATATGACAAACCCAAAGATCCCAGCTTTTGGGACCAAAATCCACTTTTTGATAAAAACTGCTGAAAAATTGGAAGACAGTGTGGGAGAGATAAGGTTTGGATCAACATCTCACACCGTACACAAGATAAACTAAGAATGGGTGAACGACTTGAACGTAAAGAAGGAAACTATAAGTGAATTAGCTGAACACAGAATAGTATAGTTGTCAGATCTTTGGGAAAGGAATGACTTTAAAACCAAGCAAGAAATAGTTACCTTACCAAATGCTCATAACTTACAAATTACATAGAATGGAGATTAGCAACTCATTTGTAATATATAGTCTTAAAAAAAAAAACCCTTACTTTCTGTCTTAGAATCAATACTGTGTATTTGTTCCAAGGCAGAAGAGTGGTAAGGGCTAGGCAATGGGCTTGCCCAAGGTCACTTGGTAGGAAGTATATGAGGACAGATTTAAATGCAGGATCTCCTATTTCCAGCCTGGTTCTCAATTCACTGAGCCACCTAGCTGCCCCCATATAATATATAGTCTTAGAGAGTTTCACAGAGAAGTTAAGCAACTTGCTCAAGGTCACATAGAATCAGAGATTTTTTATTGAATTTTACTCTTCCAGACTCCAAGTCAAGCTCTGTAATTACATAATATTGCCCTACAGGATTCTAATCTTCTGACAGTATCCCTTCTCCAACTCCTCTGCTTTTTCTCCCTGAGGAGTGAGGCAGGGAACAACATTTTCTCTCTGTTTCAGAGAGGGAACTGCCTGGCATTGGCAAGGATCCATCTTTACTAAGGAAACTGGGCATCTCTCCTGCTACATCGTCTTATGCCCAAATGCTGGGCCAGCCTTGGAAAGGTTTTCCCAGCTTGTCTCCATGTTTCCAACTCTGGTACTCTTCCAGCCTTCTTTCTATAGTTCCTTCTCTCAGAGTTTCTGTTGGAAATCTGAGGACCACTGAGGGCTGCCCCAGTCAGTTATTCTCTGTCCTCCTTTCTTGCTAAAATCCTTCCATCTTAGAGTGTGAAGGTCCAGTCGAAGCAGATTTCTTCCTTAACCCAGAATGTAAGACCTCTCAGATCCCACTTCCCTTACCAAAAAAGAAAAAAAAAATGTCATCTCTTCCCAACCACAAAATCTCTTCTTGCTAACTTATAGCCCTTTCTCTCAGGCCATGAGGAACAGAAGACTTTTGGTGGTGGTGTACTTTTGAGAGGGGTCTTGGAGTCTATGAAGTCTGTTTTGGGGCATTATTTTGACCTACCCCTAAGGAGCAAGTGAAGCTTCTCTTTGGGATGACTGATCCTACACTGCCACCCTTCACCAGAAATGTGGGTCTAGGTGGACACTATTTAATGATGGCTACGGGAACTTTTATTGGAAGTCAGTGACAGTGGCCATACAGTACATAACATAGGGAGGGAAGCTAAATAAGTTAGAAAAGGAAGAAGGTGATAATGTGTCATCAGGAGAAGGAATACGTTAAAACATTATGGAGCTAGGAGATAAGAGAAGGATAAAAGAATTGCTGTTTGCATGGGGAAATTCCCACAACTCCTGAAATTTCAGAGCACATAAGAAAAGGAATAATTGACTATAGTTCTACAGATTCATTTAGGAGTGTAAAGAAATATATATGTGTGTATGTGTGTGTGTGTGTGTGTGTGTGTATACTTTCACTCTTAGACTGGCCCACCCCAGGCACCTTACCCCTTCAGGAACAAGAGACCTGATCAAGTTCAGCAATGTATGTCATGATTCAGAGGACATGTACCATACATAGGTCAATCCTCTATAAAGAAAAGATATAGCATATTGTAGTGATGACTAGTGAGGTGGCATTTTCTTCTGGGAAGGAAGAAAGTGGGAGGGGGGCTGTGAAGAGGGGAGAAAGCTTACCTGATATGGCAGATAAATGGTGGGATGGGATGGGAAGCTGAAGCATGATATGATGTACAGGACCAGTCATTAGACAGAGAGGGCTAAATGGGCTTCTTCAAACACTCAGTCATTGACCAACTGGACTGAGTCCTAGAGAGGGAAGAATTTGCTTCTCCAGGGACAGAGGCACATAGTCAGAAAGACCATGGTGTAGAGGTTTGGGACTCTGGTCCAATGTGGAAAATGATGGTCCAGGAAGGAAGGCAGATGGCAGATGGGAGGGTGGTTGATGGGCTAGCTGAGAAGTGAAGCTCCAGCACGTTACCTCAATGGCCACTCTCCCAACCTCCCACTCCTTGCTATTTCCCTACCTCTGTGACAGAGGTTGGCACATAAGAAAAGTGCCAGGCTCAAGAGTATGTAGAACTGATCACCTTGATGGGGGAGGGGCCCCAGGAGATGGGAAACTTGAGGAGAAGATTCTGACTGGTAGAGCAGTGAGGCTCTCTCAGTTTTGAGAAGCCGAAGAGAGAAGGTAGAAAAGACTTTATCCTGAGATTTACTCACTTTTTCTGCTGTTGACTGGAAATCTTTCCCCCCCAACATTTCCCATTTGAAGACTATTGAAGAGGAAAACCTGAGAAAGACATTTTAAATCTCTGTCTGACTTTACTTCAGCTCTTGTTGACCTAAGTCTGAACTGTGGCCAAAGGGCCAAAACAGGGTGAGTCAACCTGACTTTTTCTCAGGGAGCTCAGGCTGCCAAGGCCTGAGTTACCCCCAAACTTGAGGAGGGTGAGGAAACGGTTTTAGATAGAGACAGGGACCCCCTTTTCCCCACTTTCCTCTCCCATTCTTTCCCTATTAGTTATTCCTTTGTATTATCCTGATTGAGTTGACATTAAAATAGTTATCTTTTCTCCAAGCTGTGAATCAAGTATGAGTGCACAGATCAAGGGGAGACCCTTTGGTCTCGAGTAGTGGAGGGGGGACAAGAGGGACAAGAGAGACTTGGGTTGAGCAGCTTTAGCTAAGGAGGGAAGGAAGAAGGGGGAAAATCTTTAAACCCCCTCTCCTCTCTCTGAGCCAATCTTAAACATCAGCTGTCTCCCCTAAACCCTGCTTTGAGAAGGGAGGCCTCCACTCTTTCTCTCTCTCTCTATACTGAAAGATTGAACACCTCAGTTACAACTAAACAACCCCTGGACTACACCTCCAAAGGCTTACATTTCATAAGAAATCCCATTGGAAAAATACCTTTAAGTTCAGGCTTTCATTCTGAGAACATGGACTTGGAAGCCCAAATGCACCTCTCTTCTTCATAACATCTGTCTTTTCTACTATGATTTAATATTCTCTGGACACAGAGAAATTTAACACTTGGCTATATACCATGATGGTGCAATAAATGAAGTGCTGGGTCTAGAGTCAGAAAGCTTTATTTTTCTGAGTTCAAATCTGACTTCAGACTACTTATATGACCATGGAAAAGTGACTTAACACTTTTTGCCTCAGTTTCCTCATTTGTAAAATGAGTTGGAAAAGGAAATAGGAAACCATTCTAGATTATTTACCAAGAAAATCCCAAATTGGGGTTACAAAGAGTCAGAAATGACTAAAATGCCTGAACCAAAACAATACAAGCCATCAATCTGCCTTCTGAGATGTCCTGGATCTTTTCATTGCTGTTGTGAGTTAATTCTTTCACAGTTGATCATTGTACATTATTGCAGTTACTGCATAAACTGTTCTGATCTGGTCTCTTCACTTTTCATTACCTTATATAAGTCTTTCCAGGATTTTTTGGTGATCATCTTGTTTGTCATTTCTTATGGCACCATAGGATTCTATTACCAGGATATACTAAAACTTGTTCAGACATTCTCCAATTGATAGACATCTCTTCAGTTTCTAAGTCTTTGCTGCCACAAAAAGAGCTTCAATAAATATCTTTGTACAAGTCAGTCCTGTCCCTACATCTTTGATCTCTATTGGGGTACAGACCTAGCAGGGATATTGTTGGATTGAGGGGGTATGCACAGTTTAATGTCCCTTTGGGTATGGTTTCAAATTGCTGGATCAATTCACAGGTCCACCAATAGTGTATCAGTGTCCCAGTTTTCCCATATGCCCTCCAACATGGATCATTTTCCCTTTTTGTCATATTAGTCAGTCTGCTAGGTGTGAAGTGGTACCTCAGAGTTATCTTAATTTGCATAGGCAATGCATATTTCATTTTGTCTTTATATTGTCAAAGTATAACCCAGTGATGGCGAACCTTTTAGAGACTGAGCGCCCAAACTGTGACCCTCATGCCGCATGTGAGCCCCCTGCCTTAGCCCAGAGAGGGGAAGGAGGAAGCTTCCCCATTGGACTTCTGGGAAAGGAGGGGTAGGTGATGTAAGAAATGTCCTTAGGTATGCATGGAGAGAGGAAATGGCATGTACCTTAGGTATTGGTTCCAAGGCAGAAGAATGGTAAGGGGGTTAGGCAATAGGGGTCAAGTGACTTGCCCAGGGTCACACAGCTAGGAAATATCTGAGGCCAGATTTAAACCTAGGACCTCCCATCTCTAGGCCTGGTTCTCAATCCACTGAGCCACCCAGCTGCCCCCTTAGTATCAATTCTAAGAAAGAAGAACGATAAGGGCTAGGCAATGGAAGTTAAGTGATTTTTTTTTGCCCAGGGTCACAAGGCTAGAAGTATCTGGGGCCAGATTTGAACCCAGGTTCTCTTAACTCCAGGTCTGGTACTGTATCCACTGTGCTATCTAGCTGCTCCTCGAATAGAAGTTTTGCAGTTTGGGAATGTAGAGTTTGAGGCTTTTGTCAGAACAAAATCAGTGTTAGGGAACCTGTCTCAAAAATAACAGAGGCCCAGGCCAGCTAGGCAGCTCAGTGAATAGAAAGCCATCCTGGTGATGGGAGGCTCTGGATTTAGATGTGACTTCAGATACTTCCTGTGTGACCCTGGGCACGTCACTTAACTCCAATTGCTTAGCCCTTACTGCTCTTCTGCCTTGGAATCAATGATTAGTGCTGATTCTAAGTCAGAAAGTAAAGGCTTAAAAGAAAAAAAAAAGAATAGAGGCCCCATTATCCAACTGATAAAAGGTCAAAAGATAAGAAGTTTTTGGATGGAGAAATCAAAGTTATATATAAGTATATGAAAAAAATGCTCTAGAGAAATGCAAATGTGAGATATCTCACACCTATCAGACAGGCTAAAATGAGAAAAAGGCAAAATGATAAATATTGGTGGGTATGTAGAAAATGGAGACACTAATACACTGTTAGTGGTACTGTGAACTAATCCAACTATTTGGGAGAGCAATCTGGAATGATGAGTTATAAATGAATATAATATAATAAATAAAATAAAATAAAATAAAAATGAAAACCAAAGAGATAAAATTGGGTATGCTTTAAACTCAGCAATACCAATTTTAGGTTTATTTCCTAAGGTGATCACAGGAAAAGGATAAGAACTCAAATGTTCTAAAATATTTATAGCAATTCTCTTTGTGTGGGCAAAGAACTGGAAAACGAAGGGTTGCCCATCAATTGGGCAATCTCTTAACAAGTGGTGGTCTCTGATTGTGATGGAATACTACTGCGTCATAAGAAATGATGTGCAAATTAATTTTTAAAAAACATGGAGGGGGCAGCTGGGTGGCTCAATGGATTGAGAGCCAGACCAAGAGACAGGAGGTCCTAGGTTCAAATCTGGCCTCAGACACTTCTCAGCTGTGTGACCCTGGGCGAGTTACTTGACCCCCATTGCCTAGCCCTTACCACTCTTCTGCCTTGGAGCCAATATACAGTATTGACTCCAAGATGGAAGGAAAAGGTTTAAAAAAAAAACATGGAAAGAACTAAATGAAATCGAGAAGAGTGAAATGAGCAGAACCAAGAGAACATTATATACATCAAGAGGAATACTGCTTATATCCACCTCCAGATAAAGAACTGATAAATAGAAACAAGAAAGAGATTGTTTTATATATACAAATGTCCTTTTGTCAAATGGTGCCTTTTCTAATGGGAATAGAAGAGGGAGAAGAGGTGGGAGTTGCCTGAGATTTTTAATGTGACAAATACATAAATAGCTTTTTTAAAAAGACAGAGAATAATAGAACCAACTCAGCTAGTTGAAAATATCATCACTCAGGATATTTGTGTTATTTAATTGTTAATGTTTATTTAGATCTCTCATAGGCTAGGTGTTTGCTGGTTCTAATCAGACAATCAAGACCTGGATAGATTGATTTAAAGGAAGAGGAAAATTGTTTAAAAACAAATTAAAACAATTGTTTAAAAACATTTTAAAATTGTTTCAGAGACAAACACCCTGCAAAGAGATACATTGGCAGGTGCAATTTTCCAGGTCCATTCCGGAGGCTGCATCCAAGGTGACCACAATAATATCTATGTAACAGAAATAAAGCAGGAGGGAAAGAATTTCCTTCCCTTTTTTTTTAAAAAAAATTTATTTATCAAATTTTCCCCCCACATTTGCATGATTCATTTTCTTTCCCTCCCCATTCCCAGAGCTAACAAACAATTCCACTGAGGTATACAAATGTTATCACTTGATACCTATTTCCATACTATTCATTTTGCTATTGAGTAATCTTTTAAAGCCTGAACAGAATGAGTAATACACAAGACAAGACCTCTAAGATTTGCAAAATGAGTTACAGACATGATCTCATTTGTTCTTCATAGTAGTCCTGTGAGGTAATGATTCCAGATATAATAATGCCCATTTTGTAGAGGATGAAACTGAGGCTCAGAAATCAAAAGAATTTCCCACGGTTAGGTAGGAGGAGTTCAAGATGAAATTCAAACCAAACCTTCCTCACTCCAGGGTCAACACTTGATCCTCCCACATCATGTGGCCTCTTCTAAGATATTGATGAACTATATTACTTTAGGCTAACTCTTTACCTTCTATTTTCCTCAGATTCACTGCTGATAAATTGTGACGAGTTACCCAAGAGGCAGTTCCCTGCCTCTCTCCCAGAGTCTTTTAAAGGACTGATAAAGTCTAAAGGAAGACATTGCTCAATTTTTGTAGGTACATAAATAATTACACTTTGCTGAATTTCTCAGATCATCCCCCAATCCTTGGAATAAATTCTCTCTTCATGTCACTGAAATGAAACCCTTATTTTTCTTCAAGGCTCAGCTCAGGTGCCAATTCCTCCTTGCAGTCTTCCTTGATACTCCTTCATCCATGCCCGAGCTGAAAATGATCCCTCTCTCTACACAAATTTTCTTAGATTTCTTTATCTGGTTCTACTTTGGTTCAAAGGGGTAGGGTTTATACTTATGACTTCACTGTGTAGGGAACTCTCAGATGAGGAAACTCCCTCTACCAATATGGGTCAGCACCTTCTCTGCAATTTATAATTTTAGAAATTTTATAGGCTTAGAAAACTGCCCAGAGCAGGGAGGGACAAAGTGACCTACCTATCCAGCTTCATTCAGCCAATATGTGCTAGAGGCAGGATTCCCTCCATCCATGATATCATGATTGTCTCTTAACCTTGTTGTACCTTCAACATAAGGGTTCGATCAAGGGAAGTCTTTGATCAATTTGATTACTTATTGGCTATCAAGAGGGCCTTTATTTTTTCTATGTTTGTTTATAGGTTCTTTTAAGTCCTTTAAGCTTTTTGTATTTTTGTGGAATAAAATAAAGTCCTGTACTCAATATCATTTGCTGCCTCACGTGCTTGTATAGGAGATGGGGATCTTGTTAATTACTGTAGAAATCTAGGCAAATGTAAACCATATTCAGAGATTTTTTCCAAACATAAATTCTAGGTGAGAGCAGTGAACCAAAAAAATGCAACTTTTTAGAGGAAGTCGCTGGTGCATGTGAGTCCAAAGATTAGGGCACTCTGGGCCATGATTGACATCTGTTTATTTCCTACTCCTTTTATTAGATTATAAGCTCCTCAAGGATGTCATTTTTTTTCTTTTCCTAGAACAGTCTTTTGAACACAGTAAGTGCATAATAAATATCTATTGACTTGACTTTGGTTAAATTGAATTACTAGCATGATATTCAGTGTACCAGAAATAGCCCATTCAGATCTGGGATAATCCTGAAAGACTTATGATGGGGAATACTGTCTACCTCCAGAGGAAGAACTGTTGGAGTTGGATGGATGCAGATCAAAGCATACTATCTTTCACATTGGTATATTTGTGGATTTATTTGGGATTTTGGTTTTGCATGAGTGTGCTCTTATAAAAGCAAGGACCAATATGGAAGTGTGTTTTACATGACAATAAAAATCATTTTTTTTGAAAAATTTTATTTAACTAATTAGTTTAATTTAATTAATTTAGTTTTTTCCATGATTACATGATTCATGTTCTTTCCTTCCCCTCCCCAACCCCATAACCAATGAGCAACTCCACTGGGTTTTACTTGTGTCATTGATCAAGACCTGTTTCCATATTATTAATAAAAAATAAAATAATAAAAAAAGAAATATCCCATTCAAAAACTGTGGGTCAAAAACAATAGATTGTTAGACCCTTTGAGATTCTGGTTTTTCTTAATAGGCCTAAGCATGTTATGGTTCAAAATATGTTGTCCCAAATTTTGATGGAGGGTTTTATGAAGAATGGTATATAATTTGGTCATATCTAAGGATACAGAATAAAGTTGTAGGGAAAACACCACCACTTTGGGGCTTTTGGTTCTCTATGTTTAGCTTGGAAATAATGAACCATTAAATCTCTTCTCTTCCTCAAAATATAGGGACACACATTGGAGTAAATGACCCCAGCAAGACAGTCTATGATAAGCCCAAAGATCTCAGCTTCTGGGACCACAATCCACTATTTGATAAAAACTGCTGGGAAAATTGGAAGACAGTATGGGAGAGATTAGGTTTGGATCAACACCTCACATCCTACACCAAGATAAACTCAGAATGGGTGAATGACTTGAATATAAAGGGGGAAAATATAAGCAAATTAGGCGAACACAGAATAATATACATGTCAGATCTTTGGGAAAGGAAAGATTTTAAAACCAAGCAAGAGTTAGAAAAAAATCACAAAATGTAAAATAAATAATTTTGATTACATCAAATTAAAAAGGTTTTGTACAAACAAAACCAATGTAACCAAAATTAGAAGGGAAGCAACAAATTGGGAAACAATTTTCATAACAAAAACTTCTGACAAAGGTCTAATTACTAAAATTTATAAAGAGCTAAAGCAATTGTACAAAAAATCAAGCCATTCTCCAATTGATAAATGGGCAAGGGACGTGAATAGGCAATTTTCAGTTAAAGAAATCAAAATTATTAATAAACACATGAAAAAGTGTTCTAAATCTCTTATAATCAGAGAGATGCAAATCAAAACAACTCTGAGGTATCACCTGACACCTAGCAGATTCGCTAACATGACAGCAAAGGAAAGTAATGAATGCTGGAGGGGATGTGGCAAAGTGGGGACATTAATGCATTGCTGGTGGAGTTGTGAATTGATCCAACCATTCTGGAGGGCAGTTTGGAACTATGCCCAAAGGGCGATAAAAGACTGTCTGCCCTTTGATCCAGCCATAGCACTGCTGGGTTTGTACCCCAAAGAGATAATAAGGAAAAAGACTTGTACAAGAATATTCATAGCTGTGCTCTTTGTGGTGGCAAAAAAAATTGGAAAACGAGGGGATGCCCTTCAATTGGGGAATGGCTGAACAAATTGTGGTATATGTTGGTGATGGAATATTATTGTGCTAAAAGAAATAATAAAGTGGAGGAATTCCATGGGAACTGGAACAACTTCCAGGAAGTGATGCAGAGTGAAAGGAGCAGAACCAAGAGAACATTGTACACAGAGACTGATACACTGTGGTATAATCGAATGTTATGGACTTCTTCATTAACGGCAATGCAGTGATCATGAACAACTGGGAGGGATCTATGAGATCCACATTCAAAGGAAAAACTGTGGGAGTAAAAACAGAAGAAAAACAACTGCTTGATTACGTGGGTCGAGGGGGATATGGCTGAGGATGTAGACTCTAAATGAACATCCTAGTACAAACACCAACAAAATAGAAATAGGTTCTGATCAAGGACACATGTAATACCTAGTGGAATTGTGCATTGGCTATGGGAAGGGTGGGGGGAGGGAAGGGAAGGAAAGAATATGATTCTTGTAACCAAGGAATAATGTTCTAAATTGCCTAAAAATAAATAAATAAATATTTAAAAAACAAACGTTAGGATGCTCTAATATATATATATGTATATATATATATGCATGTGTATGTATATAGGGACATACAGACTCCCACAGAGAATTGTTTAAGAATACCATGCTGTCTCCTGGAGACTGGTCTGATAGGAGCAGGTACCCAAAATTGTTAGGGAGTTTCATCTTGGAAGGATTCTCAAGAAAAATGGTGCCTTGATGGCCCAAAAGAGTGAACATCAAAAAAGAGAGCCACGTGCTTCCTCTTGCCAGGTTTAATCAGACTTGCTATTAGCAGAGGTCTGGAGACACTTTAGAGAATTTAATACACATAGAGTTTCACAGATTCACACATTGTCAGAGCTAGAAGCAATCTTAGAAGATGCCCAGTCCAAACTGTCATTTTCCAGATGAATGAATGGAAAAGCATGTATTGGTCACTTATTATGTACAGAACACTGTGCTATATTTTGAGGATTTAATTAGAAAAGTAAGACAATCTCTGCCTTCTAGGTGCTTACATACTGATGGGAAGGAAGAGTCATTTCAATATGGTGCTGGGGGGATGACTTCAGCTACAAGTCAAGTAGAAAGACCCCATAGTCCATACAATAACAAAGGATGCAATAACAAAGCAGATTGTAATACCTCTTCTTTAATGTTGTTTCCACAGTAAAAATCATATCTGGTCCTGATATCTGAGATTGCCAAAGATTTTGGTGGCAAAACTTTCTTTCTGGGTCTTTTCATAACTCCACCTACTTACGAGATGGGGGCGGTCATAGTTGAGGAACCTGAGGCCTATGAAAGCCAAGAGACTTCACAGAGGAGAAGGGATTCATATTGTCATTAAACACTTTGCTCAGAGTGATGATTAGATTGCCACTGAGAACTCCTGGTGTGTAAAGTCTCTGCAGCAAAGTAGATCAGCAGTAGTCAGGGCATTCTGGGTCATAGTTTACATTTGTTCACATCATATTTCTTATATGTTGTTGAAATCTCCC
The DNA here is from genome assembly GCF_027887165.1 of Monodelphis domestica. Classification (NCBI taxonomy): domain Eukaryota; kingdom Metazoa; phylum Chordata; class Mammalia; order Didelphimorphia; family Didelphidae; genus Monodelphis; species Monodelphis domestica. The sequence goes on along the minus strand of NC_077229.1, from coordinate 436,001,595 downwards.
GAAGAGCAGGGATTGGATTCTATTTCATCTTTGTCTAGCACATTACCTTGAACATAGTCAGTGGATACTGTAAACTTAAAATTAATATACAATAACTTCAAGTATTATAATTTTTAAAAGTTTATTATCTGAAAAATAGAACCACATGACTAAGTTAATCTACCTGTTCAAAATGCCCACTCCACCAAAGCCGCCACAGGAAGTAAAAAGGGCTAAACACGGAACTCCACCCAATTTATCTTCTGTCTATGTCAGCATGTAACAACAGGAAGTGAGTGGGCTCCTGGGTAACGTAGTTCAAAGGTACAAGATTTCTAATTACACAATACTAAATGTCTGTTGATTTGTATATGTAATTTAAATGATTTGTCCTGGGTCACATAGCTTTAGAGATAGGACTTGAACTGGATTCAGTCCAGTTCTCTAGCTTTTATCTCACGCTGCCTCTTTGTATTTCTTTTTTTAATTTATATTTATTTTTATATTAATATATTTGTTTTATATATTTATGGATATTTTATATTTATTTTTTTAAACCCTTACCCTTTATCTTAGAATCCATACTATGTATTAGTTCCAAGGCAGAAGAGCGTAGAAGGGCTAAGCAATTGGAGTTAAGTGACTTCCCAAGGTCAAATAGTTAGGAAGTGTTTGAGGCCAGATTTGAACCCAGGATCTCCCAATTCCAGGCCTGATGCTCTCTAAAGAATACAATGCATAAAAACATAACTGGCCAAATTCTTGGTATCAAGAAACACCTCTGTGTAGTAATCACACATAATATAACATGTAATGACTAATTACACAAATGCAAATCCCTTTAGAATGACTGGGAGGTGTTGGGGATTTTCAGTGATGAAGAGAGGCCTGATTTAAAAGCAATGACAGCATCAACTCTTCACCTTAGGATTAGAGCAGATATTAAATGGGCTGCCAAGACAGAGACAGCAGCGGACCAAGGGGCTCCAAATACACTTATTAAAGACACTGGCTTGGGGCCTCTTTGCCAAACAGAGAGGCTACTCTCCAGTGTTATCTTACTAGGTGCTGACAGCTCCTTTCAGAGCGATCAGTCTTTTCTTGTCTAAGCACTTTGCTTTGGGCTGTTGGGAGCTGGGTCAGCTCATCCTTAGCCATCACCATTATCCTCTATTATCTAATAATCGAGTTCACTTTCTAAAAAACAAAATGAAAAATGGAATGTAGGAAAGAAATCACTCACTTAAAAGCTGAAAAGACCTGAGTTCAAATCTCTGCTCTACAATTCAATATCTGTATAACTGAGCAAATAATTTCCTTCTCGGTTTTAATTTACTCACCTGACTAAAGGTAGAAAGTTTTTGTTATTGTTCAGCTGTTTTTCAGTTGGATCTGACTGTGACCCCATTTGGTCTTTTCTTCTTTTTAAAATTTTAATGCATTTGTTTATTACATTAAAATACCCAGTTAACTACTTCCCTCCCCTCCCTCTCTTAGAGAAGGCATCATTTGACAAAAAGATATATGTCTATATCAAACTATGTCATTTCTATTTACCAGTTCTTTCTCTGAAAGTGGACATACACAAGTCCTTCTTCAAACAATAATTTTGTTGTTGTATAGAAAGTTCTCTTGATTCTGTTTGTTTTGCTATTCATGATTTCATGTAGGTCTTTCTGTTTTCCAAAATTAACCTGCTCAAGGGCAACTAGGTGGCTCAGTGGATTGAGAGCCAGGCCCAAAGATGGGAAGTCCTGGGTTCAATTCTGGCCGTAGACACTTCCTAGCTCTGTGACCCCTGTTGCCTAGTCCTTACAGTTCTTCTGCCTTCGAAACAATACAAAATATTGCTTCTAAGAAGGTGGGTAAAAGTTTTAAAAAATTAACCTGCTCATCATTTGAGGTTTTCTTAACAAAGATACTGGAGTGGTTTGCTATTTCTTTTCCAGCTCATTTTATAGATGAGGAAACTGAGGCACACAGGGTTAAGTGACTTGCCCTGGGTTACACACCTTGTAAGTATCTGTAGCCAGATTTGAACTCAGGAAGAGGAGTCTCCCTGACTTTAGACCTAGCATGCTATGTTCAGTGCACCACTTGGCTGGTGAAACATCAGAAATGCACATCTATAATTATTCTATCATCTAATTAAATTAGATAATGGCACTTAAGAGAACCAAGATAGGAAAAAGCATCCAGATGAATCAAACATCCAGTTGGATACAAGAGGTTGGTGCTGGAGAGTGTATAATTGAAAATCTGTTACCCTAAACTACATTCCCCGGGAGCCTATTGACTTCCTATCATTACATACTTCCTGTATATAGGGGATAAATTCAGTAGGCATTCCTGCTCTTTGGCTTCTTGGCATGGATGATGGTGGTAAGTGTGGGGATTTTGAATAGGCTGACTAGCCATGGGCACATGGTTTTTATTTTGTTACCTGTTTATTCCTTTACTTCTAATGGTCATTAATAAATCTCTTAAAATATAATATTTTTAATTGCACATTAATTTTAATTTTTATAATGATGGTGACCAGAAGTTGGAAAAGGAATTCTCAATTTTTTAAGATAGCCTAGATAAATTTTTTAAGCCATGTTTCTCCTGCCACAGCTTTTGCCAGCCCCTCCCCCTTGCAAAATCCGAGAGAACTCCAAACTCTCTTCTGGAGCTGCTGCCCTACTTCTGCCCTTTCATTCCCCACTTTTTTTTTTTAACCCTTACCTTCCGTCTTGGAGTCAATACTGTGTATTGGCTCCAAGGCAGAAGAGTGGTAAGGGCTAGGCAATGTGGGTCAAGTGACTTGCCCAAGGTCACACAGCTAGGAAGTGGCTGAGGTCAGATTTGAACCTAGGACCTCCCGTCTCTAGGCCTGGTTCTCAATCCACTGAATTACCCAGCTGCCCCCCATTCCCCACTTTTTGCTGGTCACCTGCCCTACCAGCCCAACTGCTTTGGTTTGAGGGACTTAACCCTAGACTCTTGGCAAAGAAGAGATAAGCTGCTTCTCTCACCCATCTGCTTGAGTAGTGTTCCTCACTGCTATTTCTGGTGCTACTGCTGATGATCCAGTCTCCTGGATTGTTCCAGCCATCCACTCTTGATCTTCCTGATCCTACTTGCTCCTGCTACTAACTCCCAGCAGTCTGCTTCTGTTCCTGATACTGCTTACTCTGGCCCCAGTCCTGGCCCCAACCCTGGCCCCAACTGCTGTTGCTGATCCTGCTGAATTGCTGGTAGCTGCCACTGTGTCTCTGGAATTCACAAACTGGGAGTCCTTGGAGCCAATCTCCAGGCAGCTGGTAAAAACCAGGGTGTGTTTTCCTTAGGCAATAAGTAGCTTCCAAACTCCCTGTCCATGTGGCAGGGGAAGCAAACTTCTCCCTACTCTTTTACCCCAAGGGGAAAGGAGAAGGAAGGTTACTCTTCCAAACAGGAAGTAAAATTGCAAGCATGGCATACTCTATGAAAGAGCAGTGCATTGCCTATTTCAAACACCTTTCAGTTTTAGAATGTTTTTTCTTCCTACCATTCCTGGGTGCACTGGTCTTTTCAATTATCTTGCCTGAGATTCAGGAGAGAAATTCATCTCCCTACAACCCCTTGCCATTTGGGCCTGCCCCGTTTCTAAGATATATCCAATTTGGGATTCCTCCAAACCATGTTCATCGAGGAATTCTCCCTCATTAAAGGAGATCCCAGCAGTGTGATAAGAGGAATCTGAACAGATAGAGAAAGGAACTTTGAAGAGTCTGGAAATGAAACTTTTAAACCTTTTCAGACTCCATTGTTTTTATGAAAGTCTCTGTATCTTGTATTTTGCTGATTATCTGCTTTAAGATTTAATTTTGTTTTTTTAAGTTTATCTGTATTAATCTGATCAATATTATTCTGTTAACTGAATCAGTTTAATTTACTGTGTTTTTAACTATTAGATATATTTTGTTACCTTTCTTCTATAACTATAATGAACAAAATATTGTAAAAGCTCATAAACAGCCTTTTCTTCCATTTTGAATTTGTTAATTGTCACATAGATGATAGATGAACTCTGTCAACCTGGTTAACAACCTTTGGAAAATTTCATGAGTTAAATATCTCAAATTGATTTTAAGGGGTCTTCAGAAATGATTTTTAGATTTTTTTTCAAAAGCTCTGACTGATCATCTTGCCTGCCTCTGAGTTATTTGTAACAAGAGGTGAAGGGTTCACTTTAGTAGATGAAGTGAAGTGCAATTATATCACTACCTCTGCATTTGTAAAATGTAATGGGTGAGACAGAAGAATCTCATACCAGAGGAGTTGGGAAGTTATTCCTAGGGTGTAGTACCCCTGGATGGCTCCCTAGATGGAGCATCTCCCATTTGTAACTCTTCAGCTTACTCTACCCTTCCACCAGAACAATCTAGATTCTTGGTGATGTTTGTTTTTAGACTCAATATCAATAGTATAGAGGTATGTGTCTTTTCTAGACTCTTCTGCCACATTTTTGTAATGATGGTAGTAATAGATGTTTTGTTTTGTTTTTAATATCTCAGCCAAGGTTGAAAGATTGCTATACCTGAAAAACTTATGATAAGTATTTATTAGCTTCTAAGGGTTTTTTATTTTTAATGTCACAGCAGACTCATATGAATCCTAATGTTAGTGGGTTTGTTTGCTATTGTCATTAAATTGGCTATTATAACTTTGGGGATTTTGATACTTCTTGAATGTGCATTACCTGTTGTACTATTGTTCTTTATAAAAAATGTTACTTTGTAAAAAAATCATTTGCACTCACACAGTGGATCATGGCCAAGTTTGAAGGAGGAAATGGGTCTCATTTTTTGGCTGAGAAACCTTTGCATTCTACCTTTACTTAACTGACACAGTGTGTCAATGATTGTAAGCTACATATTTTTTTTATTTTTAAACTTTTTTATTATTGTTTTTGCTTGCATGTGCAATATAGCATTTCAGTTTTATTTTTCTCTCCATTTTGTATTTGAAGCACATGTCACCAGTATTGAAATTTTCTTTAATTTTTTGATTTTGCAGTAATATAAGTTTAAAATACATTTGCCCTAATGTCGTTGCATACCCAAAAAAAGCTTTAGAATACAAAAATGCTGCTATTGATTGTTTAATAAAATTATGGGACTTTGCTTAATGATTTTGTCTGATTCCAGGAGAAGGGAATACAAAAAGAGCCATTGCACAGTGCCAAAGAAGTACACAGCTAAATTGCATAGTGCCTATTAAGCACAAAGTCAAAGAAACCGATCCTGGTGGGATTGATATAATTTTGAACCAAGACAAGAGAACTTGAACTTGTTTGGGATTCGAGGTCGCAACTATTTTGACATATGTCAAAGGCAGGTCTTCCTTGTCCCCCATTCTACCAAGTATTTCAAATTTGGCTCCTATCTGGCTCCCATGAATCTAGGCCCTTTTCTGTCTTTCATAGTGTGGCAAACTTTCTGTAGTACTGGCTACTGATTGGGCAAATGCATAATTGTTAAATCACTTTAATTGGGCCTTGATTCAAGGACCTGCTATAGGTTTATTTTCCTTTACTTAGGATTTTTACACTTAAGACTTTGATAGTCTATATTTCATCCAGAAGTTTTTTTTTCTCTTTTATTTGGATTTAAAAATTTTTTTTTTATTTCTCTTGCCAATTGATACCTCATAACTCAGCCATGCATCCCTAAGTGATCCCTGTGTTTTTCAAAATCCTCTTCAGGAGGGAATGTATTATTATTCTAACATGCAAAGTTTAAATTCTTTTGAGAGTAATTTTAGGATAAGAAACATGCTACCCCTCTGAATCCAGAAAATGAACTGTTTGGAGAAGGCGCCATGAATATGCCTGCACAGACCACATGCTGCACCAGAAGATCCAGAGTGAACCTTGGGATGTGGTGATTTGAACTGTGTGGGGTTGAATGCATTTGTTTTTTTATATATACTCTTATGCTGAAGGGGACTGCCCCCTAACTGGCTTTTTGTCAATGCGCCTAGCAATCATGGGTTTGTTCTTTTCCCTTTTATCCCCAAATTATTGTAATTTAAAAGTTGATTATGTTAAATGATCAACTGGGGAGACAAGTCTTCCAATGATCATTGGGGGGAATGTATAATTAAAAATCTGTTACCCTAAAAAAAATTTCCTGAGATCCCATTGACTTTCTGTCATCACATACTTCCTATAGACAGGGGATATATTCAGTGGACCTGCTCTGGCCTCTTTGGCTTCCTGGCAAAGACGGTAGTGGTAAGCATGGGGATTTTGAACAGGCTGATTAGCCGTGGGCACATAGTTTTTATTTTGTTACCTGTTTGTTCCTTTACTTCTAATGACCATTAATAAATATTTTAAAATATAATATTTTTATTGTACATTAATTTTAATTTTTACAAGAGAAAGAGAGTTATGAAGGCATTGAAGAATTGAATCCCAAGGTCTATTAAGGGAGAGATCAACCAATCTATGTGGTAGGCAGTCTGATAGATTCTGGATATGCAAAAGCAAATGTGCATTAGGTCTAGACCTTGGAGATCTTACCTTCTAGAGAAGAGAGATACCATGTACAAATATAAATAAAACAGATAACAAATAGATATAATTGTCATGGGAAGGCAAAACTACTGGGGTAATCAAGAAGGTAGTGATTGAGGTAAGACTTGAAGGAAGATAGGTGTTCTAGGAGGCAGAGACATTCCAGACATTCAGGACAATCACAGTGATGTGATATAGTGTGTCCTTTGTGAACAAAAGTAAGGCCAGGTTCACTGGACTTATGGTCTATTGAGGCAGTAACAAATGGTGGAAAGGCATATTGTGGCTGGAATGGGAAGCAAGTGCTTTAAGTATCCAATAGAGAAGTTTACATTTGATCCCAAATGCAGTAGGGGGCAACTAGAGTTTATTGAGTAGGGGAATGACATGGTCAGGCCCTTACTTTAGGAAAATCACTCTGGCAACTGGTTGCAAGATGAATTGCAATGGGAAAGAAACTTGAGGCAAAGGCCAATTAGGAGGAGGTTATTTTAATAGTCCAGATGAAAGATGATGATGAGTGCCTGAACTAGGGTGGTAGCTGTTTGGGTGGAGAGATGGATGAATTTGAAAGGTTGTAGACAAGATTTGGCAAGTGATTGGACATGTGGGATGAGGAGGAAGTTGTGAACCAGATGACTAAAAGAATAGTAGTTCTGTTAGGGGATTTAGGGAAGTGGAGAAGAAAGTGGGAAGGGAAAGGAGATAATGAGTTTTAGTAATATTGATGCTTAAAGTATATCCAGTTCAAAACGTAATGTAGGCCTGGAACTCAGAAGAGGGTCTCAGGGTAAATATATTGATCTGGGAGTTTTAGGCAAGGAGACAATAGTTTAATTCATAGGCATTAATGAAGTCCCCAAAGAAAAGAATAAAAAAAGAGAAGAGACCTAGGGAGAACTTCTATAATTTGAGGATTTAATATGGAAAATGATCCAGCAAAGGAGAAGCCTTTCTTCTCCTTTGGGAAGACAGGGAAAAAGGAGAACAAAGAGGGTGCAGGGTCATGAAAAAAATGGAGGAGAAAATATCTGGTAGAAAAAAAGTGCTCAACAGTATCAAGTGCTGCCAAGGTCACAAAGGAGGAAAACCAAGAAAAAGCTTTTGGAAATCATTGGAAACTGGAGAGAGCAGATTCAGTTCAATGATCAGAGTAGAAGCCAGATTATAAGAGGTTGAGAAGAGAATAAGAGGGGGAGGAAAATAGAATAAATTAATGTATATGGCTTTTTTCTAGGAGTCTGGCTAAGAACTAGAGGGAAAAAATTCAAGAATGCCAAAGTCTAGGAAGGGTTACTTTTGATTTGTTCTTTTTTTAAGGATGGAGAGACATAGCCGTGTATGTATACCGCAAAGACAGAACCATTATATCTCCAGAAGAGACTGAATATAAGGTGAGAAAGAAGGGATGATTGCTGGGGCCAATTTGTCAGAGAAGACATCAAGGGATGAGGAGTACAATTAGAGGGGCTGACCTTATCCAAAAATCTCACTGTTTCTTCAAAAATTGGACCAAAGGGAGAATAAGAAATGATGTCAACAGTTTGCAAAATGTAAAAAAAAAAGGGGGGGGGGTGAAAGAGGGAACTTAAAGTAAATATTTTTTAATTTTCTCAATAAAATTTAAGGTGAAATTATAGGATTTCAGGAAATAGCGTGTGAGACTTGAGGAGAAAGAGTTTCTAATAGCTGATGGGAAAAGTAAAAGAATTACCTTCCTACAATAAGGATCCAGTTGAGATGAGATAACATCAATTTGTAGTAGACACAGATGGCATGGTTGTACGATGCTCCCAAAATTCATTCAGCAGCATATGAGAACGCATGGAAGAGGCAGGCTGTAAGAGTCATCTGAAGGTGATGTTCAGGAGGGTATGAAGTGTATTAGGCAGGGGTTTAACAACCAGCTTTCAAAAAAAACAAAAACAAAAACAAACCCATGCATAATACACTGTTAAGTTTGATCTAAATTATCTGAGGGGGATACATTCAAGAACTCCTGTGGATGGCTAAAAGCTTGGATATAAGTGAACACCTGCTGAACCCCCCCCCCCATATAGAATGTGATTTTCTGGTACATACATATTTATAATAAATTTTAATCTATAAATTAAATACATGGCAAGACATTGTTGACCTTAGACACAGTAATAATTAAGCACATTATACATTATTTTACATAATGTATAGTTGTCTCTCTGTTATCCACAGAGGATATATTCTAAGACCCCCAGTGGATGCCAGAAACCACGGATAGTTCTCACTTTATCTTTTAACACTTGTTATCTTTGCTATATATTACTGTGCTTTCTCTCCCTTCTCCTGCCTTTTAGCTCAACTTGGCACTCTAAGGCCTCCCCAACCACCCAAAATAACCCTCCTCACCCAAAGTGCCCCAGGAGAAAGCAAAAGACCTGACTCAAGAAGAGACCACCACAATGGGTGGACGTCTGCCATAGGCGGACCTTGGGGCATAGACAAAGAAGATTTTGCTCCAACTCTGCCACCAGCCTGCCTGCCCATGTCTCTCTTCCATCTATCTGCACTTGGTTCCAGCCTTCATGTGTCCTTGAATCCTGTGTTAATCCCCTCCCTCATCCCAGGGCAGCCCCCTTCCTGTCTCCTTCCTTTCCTTGGAATAACTGCAAGTAACTGAAACCACAGACATTTTCTCCATGACTTTATTAAACGTAGGCTACCCAAACTACAAATCAAGTTCAGATTTGTAGCCTTTGCTGACTTCTGAGGCTTAAATGCTTACGTTAAAAGTGTAACAATCCGCTGTCTACTTGGCTCCAGCACACCTCTGGCCACAGGATCCATGGAATCAAGAGACAAGGAAAGTGTCCAGTTGAACTGATTAACTATGGGGTTAAGAGCGGTAAGGGAGGAGATCAAAGGCAGAGCAGAAATGATGATCTGGCAGAATACTGAGATAAAGGAACTGGAGGTCACAATGAAGATCAGTAATACATTTCAGAAGGCTCAGGCACAGGGAAAGATGAAATAATGGAAGGCTATGCCTACATCATGGAATTTCAGAGTTGTGATCAGGAAAGTGGGGCTCTCTGGCAAGACGGAGGATGTCTAGCTAAGGTAGGAGACAGGAGGAGGTCATGGGAACTGAGTAGGCTGAGGAATGTGAGGTAGGTGATCCAAGGAATATGTATGTTGAAATCCCCCAAGATAATGACAGACACTGTTTCAGAGAAGAAGACTGTGAGCCAGTCTGTCACCTGAGAAAGGTAAGAGAATGACCGGCGTGTGGGTTTGACAGCCAAAGGAAACTGGATTAGGTGATCCCTTTGGAGAGAGTGAACTTCAAAGGAAGACAGTTGCCATCACAGAAGAGTTGGGAAATGGCAATGGCTGATATTTTGACTCCAGGGCCAGCGTGTCAGGGCTTCAGAAAGAAAATACAGCCAGTGTTGGAAAGAAAAGCTGGGGGGGGGAGGGGAGGGGGAAGGTCCATTCAGGTCTCTATGAGTACCATAGAGTGGAGAGAGCACAGGAAGAAGACATCTAATAGGAGAGGAAGCTCATTATTTACAGATTGGAAATTCCAGATGGTACCATGAAAAGAGAAGACTGAGTCAGAGAAGAGCGCTGGAGAAGTAGGGTCAAGGTAGGAGGAAACGTGAGGACCGGAAGCAAGCACAGGGAAGAAGAATGTTTTTACTCTTAGGCATTTGAGGGCAGCTAGTGTAAGGAGGAAAGGAATGAAGTGGTTTGCAAACAGAGAGCAGAGAGGGAAGTTTACAAAGAGGAACCTTGCCGCATCTGGAATCTGGGGACTATAAAAAGTGGACACAGAGAGACCTCTGGGTTTTAGTTTCCTGTCTCTGGGAGAGGTTGAAGCTACAACTTCCTGTTGTTTGCATCTGTGTGAGTCTAGTGGGGTTTGAGTTTCCTTTTCCCTTGGAGCGGAAGCTACCTATCCTGGTGTCCTGGTGGAGAAATCCCAGCTACGTTGTCATCTACATTATCATCTACTCATGTTCCAGTGGGCTGAGAGAGAGAGAGTTCCCAACTGCTTGAGGCAAGCCAGTAACCTGACTGTGGGCAAAGGCCTGAAGCCATCTTGGGCCCAACCCGATGAGGAGTTGAACCCTCTCATAAAGGGTTCAATTTACCTACTCTGAGGAACTATAAATATCTAACCAAAGATCATCTGGGAGGATTATTAGATAGCTGGGGATTTCTAGACAGAGAGTGTGGTGAACTAGGCAGTCGGAAGAAATGAAGGCACCCCCTTTGCAGGGGTCATAGAAAGGGGGGAGGTTTAGTTAGAATTTCTTAGATTAGGGATTCCTATTTCCTAATCCTCCCTCCCTGCTGTAGTGAATTACAAATAAACACTGTTTTGGGATTTTTAAACCTGGTCTGAGTGTCAGATAAGCTTTCTGGGCCTGTGAGAGGCCTGTGAGAGGCCTGCAGGGCCTTTTCTCACTGTGGAGTGTCAATTAACCCACAGCCTTTGATATCTCACCTCTACCAAACTACCATCTGGACCACTCCCATATTTCACTAGGTACATCTTTGGAGAAAGTAGTAGGCCTGAAATCAGGAGGACTCCTCTTCCTGAGTTCAAATCTGGCCTTAGACACTACCTCGTTATTGACCTGTTTGGCTCATTTCCTTATCTGTAAAATGAACTGGAAAATAAAATGGCAAACTACTCCTGTATCTGAACAAACTGAACAAAACCAACAAATTTAGGGATTTACTAATGATAAGACCAGAAGAATAAGAGGGAGTGGAAGTTTGCTGACCACCAGAGAAAATTCTAAGTAGATGGGAGCAATCAAGGCAGATGAGTGAGACATTCTGTTTCAGTAGATACCTTTCTTTGGTGATCATACTAAAGACCTAGAATTAAAAAAAGGAACTCAAACCATAATATTCCCTAAAATAAATGAATGAGAAAACTTCAATAACATCAACTTAATGCCTACTTTTCCATCTATACAAAATCTTTTTTTTTTTAACTCTTACCTTCCCTCTTGGAGTGACTCCAAGGCAGAAGAGTGGTAAGGGCTAGGCAATGGGAGTTAAGTGATTTGCCCAGGGTCACACAGCTAGGAAGTGTCTGAAGCCAGATTTGAACCTAGGACCGCCTGGTTCTCAATCCACTGAACTACCTAGCTGCCCTCATCTATACAAAATCTTGAAAAGACTTATCTGCATAAGTATTAAAGGTATCCTTGAAAAGGGTATTTTTTTTATTTTTAAAAAATTTATATTCTATGTGAGTTTATTTCTAGTTCTTAGATTCTATGATTCTTTGAAAAGTTACCTTTTTTCTTTTTTTATTTAAATTAATTTATTTAGTCGATTTTTAACATTATTTCTTGGTTACAAGAATCATATTCTTTCCCTCCATCCCCTCCCCCACCCCTTCCAGTAGCTGATGCACAATTCCACTGGCTATTACATGTATCCTTGATCAGAACCTATTTCCAAGATGTTGGTGTTTGCACTAGGATGATCATTAAAAAGGGTATTATTTCGGGAATAGGCAAATTATATTGCAAACTATTTTGTAAAAGAGCATATCTTTCCCAAGATTTCATGGTTTACTAAAACATAAAGGGATTATAAGTTTCCACTGTGTTTACTGTTTGTTGACATGAAAAAACATTTGAGGAGTAGCAAGGTGGCTCAGTAGATAGAGAGCCATATTTTTTGTTGTTGCATGAGTATGAGACATGGAGCATAATGGTCTCTGAGGAAGTGGAAATTAATATACAGATGGCAATGAAGAAACCCATGGTGAGTATGAGCAATCTACAAGATATAATCAATTAGGGTCAGCTGGGTGGCTCAGTGAATAGAGATCTAGGTCTGGAGTTGGGAGGTCCTGGGTTCAAATATGGCCTCAGACACTTCCCAGCTGTGTGACCCTGGGCAGGTCACTTAACCCAATGGCCTAACCCTTTTCACTCTTCTGCTTTGGAACTAAAACTTAGTATTGATTTCAAGATGGAAGGTATGGATTAAAAAAGAACATATAATTAATAAAGCACTTGGAGGGATCAGAATTAAAGACTGCATCAAAGACATTTCTACAAAAGTGTGGAAAGGGTGGGACTGTCTTCCTGGTGTTGGAGGAGAGAGGAGCTTGTTCATCCCAGTCTGGAGTGGCATGCTCTTCTTGGTTCAGCCTGAAGATTCAGGCCCAATCTCTTCTTAAGGTTAGAACTGTTCTTGTTTGCTTTCTATCTACTGCTAAGATTCTGAATTAGGCAAAACTGGACTGATATAGAGTAGACGGAAGTGGGAAAACCCTCCACCAGCCTCTAGGGCCTGGCCCTATACTCTGAAGCTAAGGAAAAACTCCAATTCCATCTGGTTATTAAACTTTATATTATTTGAATTTGCAGTCAGATAAGTGGACTATCTTTTCTGTGCATAGAGGGAGCTGAACTTCAGTTCAGTCATTCAAAGACAAACAGACCTCATTGGACCCCTGCTGCTTCCTCTCAACAGGGGGCATCTCCCTCCCTTGCCTCACTAAGCAATATTCCCTCTCTCCCCTCTCTCCTCCATACCCTGCTACAAACCTCCCATTTATTATCCCATTTTTCCAATTCCCCATTTTCCTTTCCCAATAAATATTACAAAAGGAAGAGAAGATAGGCTGGTCACACGGAAAGGATGTGAGATGACACGGGGACAGCCCATGGGCTGAACCCAAACCCTCTCCATGTCAGCCAGCCTCTAGCCCAGTGAGGACAGATCAGCTGTGGATAATGGTGGAAGGTCCCTGGAGAAAATGTCCAGATGGCCGAGCTCAAACATCTGCTTCAGTCCTTCAGAGAAAGCTAGTTCAAAAATGATACCCTGATGTTGGGGAGTCTCCCGGCATCCTGGGGAGGCAGGTCTGTGGATGAGCCTTCATCTCAGCCTCATCCTGCAATCACACCCTCTTTCTCAGAGCACCAGTGTTATGTTTCCACAGCCAGCTGCCAGGTGGTCATTAGTAGCTAAATCCACAGAGACAAATGAGGACGGGGCAGTCACCAAGTAGCTCCTCTTTGGGAAAGTTGGCCTTATTTATAACGTTTTTGCTTTTTCTAGGAGTCTTTGGGGTGCTGAGATGGCTCAGTGGACAGAGTGCTGGGCCTACAGGGAGAAAGGCCCAGCACTCTGTTCAAATCTACCCTCCTCTACCTACCCCAGGTAAGCCTCTCCGTCTCCGTTTGCCTCAATCCACTCTAATTGAATGTGTGCTACATGGGAGCGGGGCCGCTTTCTTTGTGACCTCGTTCCCCCAGGGCTTAGCGCAGTACCTGGCACGATACCTCAACTGTGGAAGAGCAATGTGTCCACATGCCTTGTCTAATACATAACTGCAGCTTGAGGAGGGGATGCTAGAGACGGCCTGAACTCTGGCCTGCCTTTAGGAAAGGGAGAGGAGTTTGAGCATTGTGACTATGCCATGGACAGGCTGGCCAGGGGGAAGCAACAGGATGTTTTCATTCAGCCATTAAGGCCAGATGCGCCTTTCTCCAGGTTCCAAGAGGCTGTTATTGGACTAGAATTATATCTATTTGCTCCCTTCAAATAGTTCCAGTCTCTTGGTATGGGACAGATTTCATAAGGAAAGACACTTCCTACTCATAAGGGGGAAAGCAGGCCTCAGTGGCTTCCCACCAAATTCTGGTTCTACAAAGACCATAACAAATCACAAATAAGAAGGGAACTATCCAAGCAAAACAGTGAAAAGAAATTCCTGGAGACCTACAGATTAGAACATACCAGAAAACACAAGAATGAAAAAATGAATGAGCTCTCAGAAAGAGCCAGGTGGCAAGAATGTAGAAAAGTGGGGATACTAATACACTATTGGTAGACCTGTGAATTGATCCAACCACGCTGGAAAGCAATCTGGAATTACGCTCAAAGATTTATAAAACTGTGTATACCTTTTGTCCCAGAAATATCTCTATTGGGCTTATTTCCTAAGGAGGTCAGGAAAAAAGGAAAAGAACCCATATGGTCTAAAATATTTATGGCAGCTCTCTTGTGGTGGCAAAGAACTGGAGAGTGAAGGGATGCCCACTTGAGAATGGCTAAACAAGTCGTGGTTTATGATTGTGATGGAATACTAACATGCCATTAGAAACAACAAACAGATTAATTTTGGGAAAGCATGGAAAGACTCATATAAACATGAAGACTGAAATGAGCAGAACTGAGAGAACATTCTATAAAACAACAGAAATATTGTTTGAAGAATGACTTGTGCATGTCCACTTCCAGAGAAAGAATTGAGAAACAGAAATAAGTAAGACATCATTTTATATATACAATTTATCTTTTTGTCAAATGGTATCTTCTCTAATGTGGGGGGTGGCAGGGAAGGGAAGGCGTTAACTGGGTATTTTAATGTAACAAATTTTTAAAAAATAATGTGCTTTGCAAAACTTAAAAAAGAGTTGGGATAGTGAGAGGGAGACAGAAGAGAAGGGAGACAGAGAATGAGGGAGGGAGGGAGGGGAAAAGAGGAAAGAAAGAGTGAAAAAAGGAAAAAGAGATTGAAAGAGAGAGAGGAGGAGAGAGATGGAGGAGGAAAAAGAAAGAGAGACAGAGAGAGAAAGAGAGTGAGAAAGACAGAGACAGAGACAAGGAGAGAGAGAGAAAGGAGAGAGAGAGACACAGAGAGAGAGAGACAGAGAGAGAGCACACAATTTCAGTCTCAGGGAAATCCTCTACAATTGTAAGTGATGGAAGTCCAGCAGGCTGAGTTGCTTGGCTTTCCCTACATGTCTGCAGTTCTGGAGGGTACTTAGCATTTGATCTTTTAATCATCTCTCTCCTTGAAATATGTTTGAGCCCTATGTCTCTTTCCCAAAGCAGCTCAGGGACCAAAAACCCAAGTCCCTTACAGAGATGCCTTCCACCAATTGGTAGGCACATCTCCCTTTGCATATCCAAAATGTCCCAGAATCGTTGGACGTTGGGCTGTGTGTGATTCATTAATTGACTGAAGTGACTTGCTCAGGACCAATGACTAGTAAGTGGCAGAGCCCAGCATCATCTATGGAACCAGCCCTCCTTGTGGCATCTTTTGACTCCCAAGTCAGTGTTATTTCCATTGCTCCATCATTTCCCCTCTGCAGTCTCAGAGAAACAACATGGTATATCCTATCCCCTTTACTCCCTAAATGCCTCGCTTCTTCTCAAAATACAAAAATCCTCAAACTTTAAATTTCTCACGGATGTTTATATGTCACAATATGTTATGCCAAACCCTTGTGGACATTTCATTAATATGGGTCTGGCATGTGCTTTCAGGTAATTTTAACTGTAGCAGTTAAGACTTTTAACACATTGTCATTAAGCAAGAAAATAATAAAATTCCCCTGCTATTTCTGTACTTAATTATTCTTTCAATTAGCATTTATGAAGTACCTACTGTGTGGCATAGACATTATACTCAGAGCTGGAAAATAGTCCTCACTGAGAGTGTTTTCAGGTTTGCATAGCACTTTACACATGTGACCTCATTTTAACTTCACAAAAACCCTGGGAGCAAAGTATTATTATTATCCCCATTTTATCATGAGACAGACAGTGGTTAAGGTAACTTGTTTAGGATCACACAGCTAGTAATTGTCAGAGAGTTGAGATTTGAGCTCAAGAGATTTGAACTCAGGTCTTTCTGATTCCGCATTCATCCATCCACTGCACCACCTAAGCTACCCACACTTAATCTCTATTATCGGAGATATCAAAGGGCAAAGGAATGGGAAAAAGAGAGTTGCTTCTGTTTTTCTGTTTGTGAGACAAACAAGTCGTGTTTGTGAGAAGATGATCCCTAGGTTTGCTAGCCTTTGGGTGCATTTGGTCATTCTGCAGCTGGGCAAGGCAGTCACTGAGTAATTTCCCACAGGGGCTCATCCTTATTGCAGTATTACTCATCTAATGCCACTCCACCCGCCATGTCACCTCCAAGGCCTGATTACAAGCAATGGAATTTGGGGCTGAATCAGCCACCAGGGGGCTCCCTTGGAACTCAATGAAGTCCTGATCCACTAAGGAAGCCAGCAAGGCTTTCTATTACAAAGATGTGAAGCCTGGGATGAAAGGATAGACCTCAGGCTCTGGCCAGACTCTGCAGCCAGAATAGGGCAGATTTCAGGGAGGTGGCAAGTCCCACATTAGTTGCTATCCATTCACCAAGCCAGGATGAAAAGAATCCCAGGATCATAGAATATTAGAGCTGAATGTAGAGTTGCCAACTCCCTGGGTCTTTGCCCAGCTTGGCTGGTATTTGTATTGCAGAAGCCAGTTTCAGCTAATTGACATGTCATGGTATAGCTTATTTTGTTTTCATTTGGCTTTTTAAAATGTGGCTGAAGACACGCTAATGATCACCTAGCCCAACCCCTTCATTTTGCAGATGAAGAACAAGACCTCACTCTCTCTTGCCCCACACACATCCAATCTGCTGCCAAGGCCTGTCAATTTTACCCCCTTAACATTTCTTCCCTATGCCCCTCCTCTCCCCTGACACTGCCTCCCCTCCCGTGCAAGCCCTGGTCACCTCATGCCTGGACTACTGCAATAGTCTGCTGGTGGGTCTATCTGTCTCAAGTGTCTCCCTTTTCTAGTTCATCATTCTTTCAGTAGCTAAAGTGGTCTTCCCAAAGAGTCTATTCACATCACACCTCTACTCAATAAACAATAGTGGCTCCCTATTGCCTCCAGGATCAAATATAAGATCCTCTGTTTGGCATTCAAAGCCCTTCACAGCCCAGTCACCTCCTACCTTTCCAGTCTTCTTAAAAACTTTCCACCTCCTTCCGCCATTTTCTTTCCTTGATTTACAAGGGATATGGAAATAATTCTACTTTTTTTCTTTATTGGATCCTTCAGGCTTGGTATTCTTTTTTCCTATTTTCTCTCTCTTGGCCTTAAAGGAAGGGGGAACAGAGGAGATTTCTCTTCCTTCTCCCTTTAGCAACACTGTTAGCTGAAAATAGTTGTACATGGCAACTTGAAACATGTGCTTATCTAGGTGAGTATGGAACTGGTCTTTAGGCCCTGGTTGCCATCTCCTTCTTTTTATCTTTTCTTTCTTTCTTTCTTTCTTTCTTTCTTTCTTTCTTTCTTTCTTTCTTTCTTTCTTTCTTTCTTTCTTTCTTTCTTTCTTTCTTTCTTTCTTTCTTTCTTTCTTTCTTTCTTTCTTTCTTTCTTTCTTTCTTTCCTTTCTTTTTCTCTTTCCTTCTTTCTTTCTTTCTTTCTTTCTTTCTTTTTCTCTTTCTTTCTTTCTTTTTCTCTTTCTTTCTTTCTTTCTTTCTTTCTTTCTTTCTTTCTTTCTTTCTTTCTTTCTTTCTTTCTTTCTTTCTTTCTTTCTTTCTTTCTTTCTTTCTTTCTTTCTTCCTTATAGAGATCAGTGGCAAGAAAGTCAGAGAAATATACAATTACAATTGTGGTGTTTATATTTTCATGGTAATGCTGAGTTTGAGAGTTCTGGTTGTAGAATTTGGCACCCAGGAAAAAACTTCCTTAAGAGTGCTTCACAGAAGAGAAGAATATCACTGCTAGAACTTTCTTATATCTAAAGAACTAAAATCTTGGCTATGCAAGGGATTTGAACCTTGCTGGTCCTCTGTGATAGTTACTTTGAATTCTTTGGGCAGTGTAGGCCTGAGATAAATGCAAAATATCTGTTCTTCAATAATGCAAAAGGTCTTTACCTTTGAGGGAACTATACTGAATTAAATGGACCATTAGAGTATTTGACTTTTTCTATATTAATTCAAGGAGCAACTAAGAGACACAGATAATAGAGCACCAGGCCTAGAGTTAAGAAAACTCATCTACCTGAGTTCAACTCTGGATTCAAACAAGTATTTAGTAGCTGTGTGACCCTGAGCAGTCACTTAACCCTGTTTGCCTCAGGTTCCTCATCTATAAAATGAACTGGAGAAGGAAATGGTCAACCATTCTAACATCTTTGCAAAGAGAACACACAAAGAATTGGACCCAACTGAAAAATAATGAACAACAACAACAATATTTGTATGCCATTGAGTCTTTTGTGTCCTATAGAAATTCTGTTGTAAAGGAAATAGACATCTATCCTATCCATGATACCCATGTCGTACAGAATATCTTTTTGGGAGGGTATCCTTCATCCATATCTGGGGAAACCCTAATTATGATCCATACTTAAGCTTTTGATGGCCCTGTTCTATGGAACCCCCAAATTTATTGCAGCCTTGGCTACAACCTCTTTCTCAGACCTCCATGTAACCAAAAGGTGTGTGTTTCCTTTCCTTAATTTCCCAGAGTGTATACAGGACCCCAAGTTCTTCAGTTCAGTGTTCCCAGAGTCCCAGAGCTTGTCTCTGTGTGGTGGCCAATAGAACGCTGTCTCCCTCAACCTGATCAAAAACTTGTTCTTTCTAACTACTTTGGTATCTCTGTGTTTTCCAAGGTTGACACTTTGTTTTAGAGTTTTCTCTGAAGTTTTATTTAATCCAGGGCCACTCTGGAGTCAGACCCAGTGAGACTGAACCACAAACTCCACTGGAGGTCCTTTGGGCTTAGGAATGTATTCATAAGGAAATATAATATATGTCATGATTTCCTTAGTAGAAGGCAAAATAACAGATGATGGCATTCCATTGTGCAAAACATTAAATTCACCCCATTTTGACAGTTTGGGATGATCTTTACTATATATGCATAAGATAAATATATGTAGATTACAATGAAAACTAATTATATTGAAATAGTTGTCATTTCTAAAAATATTAATGGACTCCAGATTAAGAATTCCTGTTTTAAATAAGGGATCCCTCTTTTATAACAAATGATTCACACACAGGTTTGCAGGAATACAACTACCCTAAAAGACAAGATATACATGTATTGGTCCATCCCATCCTCACAGTGTGAAGATTATCTATTCTGATGACCAGTGGATCCTCCCCCAAGAAGATATTGCTTCATTTCTTGAAAAGGTTTCTCAATGAATGCAGTCAAGGCCATTGCAGTGGCAAATGTCAAGAAGCAGTGTCCAGAGAAAAGGTAGAACTAAGGAAGGAAAGGAAAGGAAAGCAGAGTGGGTACAATTGCTCTCTGGAAAAAATCATTAACTGACATTTTTCCCATTACTGTGATAGACATGAAGAAACAGGTACCCCTCAGTTTATCCTCTCTAGTTCAACAAGTAATAAGTTTTCCTTCAGTTTACTCTTTATTACATTACTCAGTAAACATGCAATTGTAAGCAGAGTTTCAATATGAACATGCATATATACACACACATACATATATATATATACATATAAACATATGCATTGGAGCAAAGCCATTCACACCCCTGCCTAGGATTCCTTCTCGTCCTCTCTTATATCACTCTTTCCAGCCTCTTCCCCATATTTCAAAACACTCGTATCTTCCATGGAAACCTCTGACATCCATCCCCTCTTTGCCCAGAGATCTAAGCTTGTTAGAAGACCAGAAGTCACAGATAAGTTGCAGATCTGTATGAGAATCCACCACACTAATGAAATCATTGGTCCAGACCAAATGATGATGGAATCAGTAGGATGATCACAGCTGGTCATACCTATTCAATATCTGATGTCAATTTACTAAAACCCAAAAGACAATGACAAAGAAAATGCCTTGTAGTAATAGTATAAAGTGTAATTTATCTCTATTTCCATTTAGATCTCAGCCCGTTCTTTTCCTCTCAAAATTCCATAATCCTAGAATTTACCATTATGAGTTCATCACATAGCTTTAGGCAGGCTGGTTGGCTCCCAAACCCTTGTTAAAGAAAGAAAAATTAGAAGGATGTCATGTTATGCCAGAATAGTTCTTCCCTCTTTCAAAGAAATGCAAGAACAATTAGGCTCAAAGAAAATGGCTTTTTATGGCCTTCATTTCCCAATGAAAGAGCAGATTGTAAGTGTCACAAAGAGCCAACAAGAGAACTCACCATGTTGGTGTCAGTGTAGTGAATAAGAGTTTCCTGAAGGCCATTGTAGAGTATGATCAGCATCGGATGTACCAAGTAGCAGGCGTAACTAATGTTGGCAAGTAAATTCCAAATGTCACAAGAAAGCACTTGATTCACCAGACCTGGGAAGAAACAGTCTTTGACTCCCTGTGGTAGTAAACACTTCCTTTGGGCCTGGGTTGGAAAACTCATTTTTATTTCCTGTCAGAAGTCAAAATCTAGGAAAATTATTCAAAGGAAGCATCTCATTATTTGGATTATAAAGAGACAAATGCCATTATCAAAGCATGAAGGAATAGTTTCTTTTTGCTACTAGTGGGCCCAGAGAGGCCTCTGATTCCTAATTACTCTTCCCACTGTACCAGGCTGCCCCCTATTACCAGTATTCTTGCCCTTTGAAGCTAGGACATGACATGGATATAAATTTCCTTAATAACGACTACAGTTACTAGAACACCACTGAACGTACTCTCTTTTTTTTTTATTTTAAATCCTTACTTCCCCTCTTAGAATCAATACTGTGTATTGGTTCCAAGGCAGAAGAGTGGTAAGGGCTAGGGCAATGGAGATTAAGTGTCTGAGACCAGATTTGAACTCAGGACCTCTCATCTCTTGGCCTGATTCCCACCTAGCTGCCCCAATTGAATATGTTTCTTAAATGAACTAATGTATCTTTTTTTGGAACTCAAGTTTAGGGGAAAAGGGATTTAAAGAAAACATTATACAGTTTTAAAAACAGAGTCATAAATTTGGAAATAAGTTTTGTATGACTGCATAGCTATATAATCTAAATCAATGGTTGCCTTCTCAAAGAGTGGGGAGAGGAGAGAGGAAGAGAATCTAGAACTCAAAACTGTAAAAAGTGTTAAAATTTTTTTATGTGTAATTACAAAAAAACCCTAAAATATGAAAATTTTCACATAACCAACCAAACAAAACCAAAACAGAGCCCTGCAGTGGCTTAGATACAATCAGATTTTATACTTTATCATCACCGAACCAACATCCTTTAGTTATTTCACTGATAAAGAGTCCTTTACGGTCAAGTTGTGTTTTTCCTTTTCCGCATTTTTAACATTAGTCACCTTCCTAAAAACAAGGCAAATGACTCAATAATCCATGTCCCATGCTATACTATACCTCCATAGCCTTCTTGACATGCAAAAATGATCCAGCCCACAGCAACAGCCCACAGAGTTCGGTGAAGTGCCTGATAAACAGCAGCTGCCACTGAATAAGTGTCAAAGGAGTCATCTACCACATATGCCAAAGAGACTACTGCTAAGAGGGTGAATAAGCAGCAAAGCCACCCAGCAAGAGCCTGTGCCTGAGGGAGGAAAATATTATTTATAGGTTATTTTGTACTGTCACTGTTTCTCTCTTCCTACCATTTTTCATACGTCTCTTTCTTTATTCACTGCAATTGCTAATGCTGCCTCTGTGGTATCCTTTTGCAAGCCTTGTCTCAAGGCCAAAGTATGTCAGAAAGATTACCTTGGATGCATGTGGTATGGGCAGAAAGGAATGGAGGAAGAATGTGGGATTTGCAACGTTCTAACCCCAGTCTATGTCACTAGCTCTTGGGCACTCTGAAAAATTTCCTTTCATTCCTGCTTCTTCAAGTCCAAGGTCTCGGTCCTTGGAAACACGTAGGGAAGTTGTCTGCTGCCTTTCATGACTTTCTTCTCTCTGGTTATCTACTCCAGATGGCGGGCCATAGGGGGAGGGGAGGAGCATAATGAATTTTAGAACTAAAATGGGTCTTGGGGGTTATTGAGTCCCCCCTCTTCCCATTATATAGATGAAGAAACTGGATCTCAGAAGGGCAAAATGACTTGCCTAAAGTCACACAGCTAGTTAGTAGTAGAGAAAAACGAAAGCCTTGGTCTTGGGATTCCTGGGCATTGCATTTCCCTACATTGCCTCTCATGGAAGGGCTTGCCTTGCTCTTGAGAATGTTAGGCTGGTTGTTGTAGTGCATGAAGATTCCAAGTAACATGCCCACGAGGAAAGGTCCATATCGGCAGTAGGGCTTGGTGTAGTACTCCAGGAAATACAAGGCGGCGTCATGTTCTCTGAAAAAGATTTCAGGAAATTAAGAAGGACAAAAGATTTGGGCAAAAGAGTTGGAAGGAAGCAGGAGCCCATAGATCCATGGGCACAGGAGCAGGACAAGTTGGAGTAGTAATCGGGGAGAATGGGAAGATAACTGGCTCTTGATCTCTCTCTGCTGCGGATTCCTCAACTGTAAAATGGGGATGACAGTCGTATCTACCTCCCAGGGTTGTTGTGAGAATCAAATAAAGCACATTGCTTGGCACATAGTAGGTCTTCTACAAATGCTCATTTTCTTCCTTTCCCCTTCTAGCCATGAAGCCTGTGAGTCTGAAGAACACAGCTATCTTCAGAAACTTAGCGAAAAGGGAAAGACAAGAAAGTATTAAGGTGAGAAGGAGAGTTGAGGGAGCTTGAGTCAAATGGCCTCAAGGTGAGATCCCCCTACTAGAGAAAGTGGGAGTTTGAATTGGAGCAATTAGAAAATATTAAAAAATATATCAAAAGGGCAAATTGGAACTGTCTGGGGCCATAGAATGGACTAACTCTGTCTGCACTTTTAGTTCTTGCTCCAGAGCAAGTGGATGTATTAAGAGAGGCACCAAGGCTAGTTCTTCTATCTTCATTTGGGTGACCCACATGTCAGCAATCATCAGCCCGTGCCACACCTCCCATTTCTCATAGTAAGGATGCTCAGTATTGCATCTCTGAATCCACAGCAGATCCAGAAGGGGCCACGGGAACAGCCAAAAGAAACCCTCTTAGTGATCGCTGCCCAGTTCCACACACTTTGAAAAGGTTCACTGGAATAGCTAAACATGGAGCCAGTTTGAAAAAAAGAAAGGGCTTTGAGATGGCATGGATGAAAACTATGTGGAAGCTCACAGAACCAATGGGGAAGGCTAGGAAGAGGCAATGAATAGATCCCAAGAAGAGAGATCGTGAAAGACTTGATTCACTGCGATGAGAAAAAGAAGCTGGTAAATTTATATTTAGGAGATAAAGGCTAGAAGGAGGATTAACTAGTGGAAGGCCTGGACATTCAGAATGAAGAGTTTTACTGGGTTCATGTGGTGATGGGGAATTATATTCTTCTTTTGTACTATCACCCTTTGTGAAAAGAATTTTAAAAGAGTGAGTACAGTCCATATTTTCCTTGTATATAAGTATAGAATTCCAGATGCAAAAGTAGTGGCTTAGTAGTTTTTTTTTTCCATATTGATCATTGTTGTGAAAGAATGTGATTTTTGTAATCCTGGGAAAAGCTCTAAATTAATCAATTAAATAAAATTTAAAAACAAAAAAACAAATAAAAGCATAACTACAATGATGTGAAAGATGACTCCAGCAGTTCTTTCTCTGGAGGTGGAGAGCATTCCCCATCATAAGTCTTTCAGGATTGTTTCAGATCATTGCATTGCTGAGATTTTCACAGATAATCATTGTCCAATATTGGGCTTAGTACTTAAAAGGGGGGGAATATATTAAAAATTCTTCTGGGATGAACATTTATCTCAAATGCATTAATACGAATGAGGAATAGGGGGGCAGCTGGGTGACTGAGTGGATTGAGAGCCAAGCCTAGAGATGGGAGGTCCTAGGTTCAAATCTGGCCTCAGACACTTCCTAGCTGTGTGACCCTGGACAAGTCACTTAACCTCCATTGCCTAGCCTTTACTGCTCTTCTGCCTTGGAACCAATACAGAGTATTGATCCTAAGATGGAAGGTTAGGGCTTTTTTTAAAAAAAAGAATAAGGAACAGATTGTGTTTTCTTGGTAGAGGCAACTGGCTGGTAAAGAAATTCCCCAGACTAATTAAAACTCAGAAACATTCTTAGAGTTATCTAGATCAGTGGTGTCAAACTCCAGTAGAAACAGAGCCACTACTCTACACAGGGATGCCTGTGGACTGTCTATTGACTTAGGGAACCATATATTCACCTTAGCTATGTTTGTATATCTATGTTCTATGTATCTATGTTCTATTTTATTTATTCTATTTATTATTTTATTATTTTTCATTTTGTAAATAATAACATTCTATAATATATAAATAATAACAAAAGTATTCTATTTATTCATTTTGATAACTATTTTCCAGTTACACTTTAATCTGATTCTGGTGGTATCTATTGTAGCCTGCTGACACCATTTGACCCTTTGGTCCAGAACATCTAGAGGTTAAGTGGTGACTCAGGGTCACACAGACAATATGTTTCAGAGACACCTCAACCCACTTCTTTCTGACTTCCAGGCTAGCTCCCCGGCCTCTACTATACCGGTGCTGTTACTATTAGCATGTATGCTGTAGGTGTGTCTACAGGCATGCATCTATTTACACATATACACAAGAGTACACATATACATGCCTGTATGCAGGCACACCTTGTCCTTCTGTGTTTCACAGATGTTACATATTTTTTCAAACTGAAAGAAGGTAGCAAGCCTGCATCAAACAAGTCTATGGGCGCCATTTTTCCAACAGCATATGCTCACATACTCTCTCTGCATCATATTTTGGTAATTGTCTCAATATTTCGAGCTTTCCCATGATTCTTTTATCTGTTCTGGCAATCTGTGTTCAGAGATCTTTGATGTTAATAGTCACAAATGGCATCTGCATGAGAGGGCACCACTGGCTGTTCCTGTTTTTCCCCTTCTCAATCTTCCCCATTCCCCGACACACAGTAATACTGAAATCAGGCCAGTTAGCTACCCTACAATGGCCTCTAAGGGTTCAAGTGAAAGGAAGGGTACAATGACTATGCACATCTTGTTGTTAAATTGCCAAAGCCACCCCCACCTTCAGCAACCCCCACCCTGATGGATCAGCGGCCATCAAACCAGCAAAAACAAGGATGACTCAATGAAGGCTCAGATTATGGTGAGCAATTTTTTTAAGCAATAAAATATTTTAAATTAAGGTATGTATCTTATTTTTCAGACATAATACTAGGGAATACTTAATAGACAATGGTACAATTTAAACATAACTTATATATGCACTGGGAAACCAAAAAATTTATGTGACTCGCTTTATTGCAATGGTTGCTTTATTATGATGGTGTTGGATCAAACCACCATATATATGTGAGCATGCACTCATGCATGTTGTGTGAGTGAAGAAGCATGGGCAAAGGCAAAAAGTTGGATCTGCAAAAGCAATGAGAGCTCAGAACTTTTGGAACACACAAATCATTAGAGGACGGGAGAGACTGTTCCAATGGAAGCTTGAAGGAAGGCAGTGGGGACTCCAGTGACCTGGGAAGGGACTTGGCTGCTTCTGCCTGAAGGTGGAAGACAGATTTCCTTCATCTCCTCTCTGGCCATTGCCTTCTGACTATACTGTGAGGTGAAGAGATATTTAGTCTTGCCCAGAAGAGACTTGTAAGTAGTGCTGTTAACATCTACCCTTAGGGGGAGATAAATTTTTGTTTCCTGAATTGACTTTATTTCAAAGCCTTCAATCAACAAGATAACTTAGAATTAGGGAGTCCCTAATTTCCCTCTTTCCCCAACCTCATCTTACCCCCTTCTCCTCAAAGAACAAAAGATCTTTTAGTTAAAGTACTAGTTTGTAGGGTTGGTTATTGGTGGGAAATTTTTTCAGCTTAACATCTGTGAGAAAATCTTCATCAAAACAGTTGAGAAGGAAGAAACAGGAAGTAGTATAGGGGAGGGGCTCAAGATTCAGTCTCTTTCTTTTGCTTACTTCCTGGTGCAACTTCTCTAAAATTTCCCCCACTATAATTGACCAAGTTTTCATTTCTAGTACAATGTGCATACACACATATGATGTTTTGAGGCTTCCAAAGTGCTTTTCTCAAGACTGATACACTGTGGTACAATAAAATGTAATGGACTTCTCTATTCGTAGCAATGCAGTGATCCAGGACAATTCGGAGGAATCTATGAGAAAGAATGCTATCTACAGTCAGAGGAAGAACTGTGGGAGTAGAAATGCAGAAGAAAAACAATTGTTTGATCACATGAGTTGATGGGGATATGATTGGGGATGTAGACTCTAAATGATCACTCTGATGCAAATATTAAATATGGAAATAGGTCTTGATGAATGACACATGTAAAACCCAGTGGAATTGCCTGTCGGCTATGGGAAGAGGTGGGGGGAGGGGAGGGAAAGAACATGATTCTTGTAACCAAGGAAAAATATTCTAAATTGACTAATTAAATAAAACTTAAAAAAAGACAACCCAACAAAGTGCTTTTCTCAGGATGCCCCAATGAAGTCATAAAGTGAGAGAGAGAAATGGCAATACTATATTAATAATATACTAATAAAAAATAAATACTAACCACACAAGATTAGAGTAAGGTCAAATGAAATAATGTAGATAAAAAACTTTGCAAGTCTCATGTCCCTATACAAATGGTCATTATAGATAGGGTACATGTCACCAAATCCTCTTATCATCTCTTGCTAGTTTTCTGAGAAGAGTCCAAGCATAGGCTTAATCAATCAAGCAAGCATTTATTTACCACCTACTATGTGCCAGATACTCTCTGTGCTAGATGTTGGAGACAAAATGAAGTGATTTCTGCTCTTGATAAGCTTACATTCTATCAGGGGAATCAACATTTATACATATAAAGAAATTTTAAAATATATCTATAATATATATATACTAGTTAAAAGGGAGAAATATATTTAAAAATCCAATTGGGAGATACACACACACACATGAGGAAAGGCACTAGCAGTTGGGCAGAAGAGGATGAGGAAAAGTCTTGTGTCAGAGACAGCATTTGTGCTGAGCTTTAAAAAAAAAGGCAATGGGGTTAAGTGATTTGCCCAGGGTCACATAGCTAGGATATATCTGAGGCCAGATTTGAACCCAGGACCTCCTGTTTCTAGGTGTCAATTTCAATCCACTATGCCTCCTAGCTATCCCTGCCTGAACTATGGAGGAAATGTCTTCTTCAGTCATTTTTTAGTCACGTCCAACTCTTCATGATCTCATCTGTCAAAGATACTAGAGTGGTTTACCATTTCTTCCTCCAGTTCATTTTAAAGATGAGGAACTGAGACCAACAAGATTAATTTAGTGATTTGCCCAGGGTCACCCAGCTAGCAAGTATTGAACTCAGGAAGATAAAGTCCTCCTGCCTCCAGGCCTGGGACTCTATGTACTGTGCCTTTAACTGTCCACTTGATGGAAGCTAGGGAAAATAAAAGATAGAGGCAAAAAGGGAGTGATATTCCAGGCAAGGGGAAGAGCTCGTGTAAATAGACATAGAGACAGAGAGTCAAATATGAGAAACAGCAAGATGAACGTGACTAGACTGTAGAGTTCAATAAAGGAGGATAAGGAAATTATACTTACCTTGTTTCGGATGGGGATGCCACAGGAAGCTTCAAAGCCAGTGAAAGCTGAGCAGTGATGGTGAAGGATGTCAGGAAGAGTATGGCTCCCAGGAACATCAGGGCATACTTACCTCTGGGGAGAAAAAAGGGCAACGCTGAAAGGTGGGCTCCTTGGCTTCTTTAGGCTATAAAGCTTAAATGTGAACAACTGGGGAAGAACAGCAGCCTTGTGGTAGTTGCCTAAGCAGCCAATCAGAAGACATTATTAGTAGAGCCCCCTAGGCAGACTCCTTTCTGGAGGTCATCTTCTCCAGTCCCCAGGGTCTTATGGAATCATTCCTAGTTACCATGGCTCAAAGAAGGACCAAAGTATCATGTTCTCACTCACAGGCATGTAAATACATTTTCTGGGTCTCTATGCCTTTGGAGCAGTGAGTAAGAAGAGCACACCAATTCCCCTCTATGCTATGGTCTTTTCTGAGAAGTATTTTCGTTGCTTGTTTGGGGGTGGGGAGAGGTGCCAGAGTGTCTTCTCAGCATCATTCCCCATCTCTAAACTCTGCCTCTTTAGTCTCCTCTCCTCCACTCTGACTTGACTGGCATTGCAGGAACTCCAGAGCCCAAGAAGTATCCAATCTTGACTCAATGAAGAAAATACCCCAACCCTAGTTTTGTTTTGTTTTTTTACTCTGTCTCTGCTTGGGAAACTCAATATGGTCCTACTTGTAGGGGGAGCTGAGAAGGCATGTCAATCATTCCTGCCATTTCCTGTTTTTAGCTTTGGTCCAGCATACAAGTCTGTTGAATAGAATATGACCTAGGACATCCTCCATCACAAGAGGGTTCCCCTCAGGTAGATACATGTTACGGGGCTCTATAGTGGTTATATCCTTTAGTCTCTGGTCCCAAACTAGGCACCTCAGTCACTTTGTCGTCCCAGGACATTCTGAACCTTCCTGTCAGACTGGTCAAACCAAACCAAAGTCAATTCAATTCAATAAGCATTCATTCAGCATTGATTATATGCAGACACTGTAAAAATAGACTCGAACTCTGGACTTCAATCCCCACAAGCCCTTGCTCCACTTCCCCAAGATGCTTTGTAATCTCACGGAATTCTGAGGTGGGTAAGATCGAGAAGGGATTTAAGCTGATTGCAAAGGCTTTTGTGTCTCTTGTGGACTTCCATTTTGGAGCAGACGTGGCTCTTTCCATAATGTAGGTGAGATCTTGTCTAGGCCTCTGGCCTAGGCACGTGTTTTTTTTCTTATTCTGTATTTTCTTTAATCTTTGACCTTTAATAAACCTCTAAAAATATAATACTCCTTGCAGAGAGAAACTAATTTCTACCTGCCTCAGTCTCCCCTAAATTTTAATCTTTACAACAGTACACTAGCACTGAGGACACAAAGATAAAAATAATTCTTGTCTTCAAAGAATAAGGAATACTGAGGGAGAAGAAAGAGGGACATATACAATGGTGATAAAAAATACAAAGAAAATAAATGTAATCTGAAGAGCTGAGGATCAGTAATGACTGGGGAATTAGGAAAGGGCTCTTGTAGGAGGTGGCACTTGAGTTGAGCTTTCAAGGGAGGTAAGGGTTCTGAGAAATACTGCAGAAATGTGGAAGTGGGAGATAGAACGTCCTATCCAGGGAACAGAAAATTATGTGATTTGCCTGGAATATAGCAGAATAAAAGGCAATCAACCTAGAAAGATAGTTTGGAGCCAGATTGGGAAAGGCTTTAAATGCCAAGCAAAGAGGTTGTATTTTGTTCCAGAGGCAATGAGGATCTGGGCATCTAGGTAGCAAAGAGTGAAAGATAGAGAGAGAGAGAGTGAAAGACCAGAGATAGAAGGAGAGAAGAGGAGGGAGGGAGGGAGGGAGGGAGAGAGAGAGAGAGAGAGAGAGAGAGAGAGAGAGAGAGAGAGAGAGAGAGAGAGAGAGAGAGAGAGAGAGAGAGAGAGAGAGAGAGAGAGAGAGCACGCAATGGGCTTGGAATTAGGAGGATTCATCTTCCTAAATTCAAATCTGGGCCCAGACAGTTATGTGACCTTAGGCAAGTCATTTTACCCAGTTTACCTCAGTTTCCTCAACTAATAAAATGAACTGGAGAAGGAAATAACAAACTACTCCAGTATTTCTTACAAGAAAATCCCAAATGAGGTCTCTAAGAGTCAGAAACAATTGAAACCATTGAACAACAAAGCAGATTCTTAAACAATGGAGATTAACGGGTTGTGCTTTGAGCCTTAATATGGCAGCTCTTTGGAGAGTGGATCTGAGAAGAGTGAGCCCAGCTACAAGGAGTCAAATTAGGAAGTTATTGCAAAAGTCCAGGATTGGAGTGATCAGAATCTGAATTGGGGTAATACAAGTAATGGCATTTGAACATCCTTGATCTCCTCTGGTATGATGGACCAAGTTCCTGGTCCCTGCTCGTAAAGCTAGACTGGGTCTTCCTCGTCCATATGAATGGAGGCAAACAGACACTCATATAATTTGAAGGCATTGAGCAATCCAAAAGTCATGCATAGATATAAATAGGCACATATACAAACATACGTGTATACATTTGTGTGGATATACACATACACATTTGGTTTAGGAATGTGTTATTTGCTGGGGGGCAGTGATGGTCGTGGTAGAGTTCAGATTTTTCTTCTGTTTACTATACTGTTGAAAGTTTAATATTGAAATGAGAGTGTATTCTCTTCTTCTACATTTGCTGGGTGGCTGCAGAAGGTGGCAGAGTGGGCTGGGGGAGACCAAACAGGTGAAAATCTAACACAGATAATCCAAAAATTGTAAATCCACCCACAAATAATTAAACCCTTAAAACTTTGTTGAAACCAAATAAAAAGGAATGATTAAACACCAGCGCTGGCAGAGTTCCAGGGAAAAACAACACATATACTGCTGGCTGGCATTTTAAATTGGGTCAGTCTTGCTCGTGAATAGTCTTGGATGCTATATATTTAGCAAGAGTTACAAAGCTGTTCCTATCCTTTGACCTGATAATCCCATTTCTGGGAATATACTGAAGGAAATCACCGGAAGAGTGGGAAAATAATTTGTGCAGTTATTCCTAGCAGACCTGTTTATGGTGGTAAAAAACTAGAAACATCCTGAATGTACTAACTATAGTAAGGGAAATAGCTCTAAAACCATGAGTTATTAAGATAATGAAACATATAGTTTTTAAAAGACCATCAATATATAAAAATGTACATGTGAGATAATAGTTATGAAAACCATAGCACAGGCTGACACATATACATTGATAGCCACTATAGAAAAATCTAATAGAATGTAAGGTTCTTGAAGGTAGAAAACTTTTTTTTTGAGGTGGGGGGTATCCCCAGCATTGTACAATGCCTTACAAATAGAAGAATGTTTTTTAGAGGCAGCTAGATGGCCCTACAGTACATAGAAAACTGGGTCTGAATTAGGAAAACCCGAGTTCAAATCTGATCTGTGACACTTGCTAACTATGTGACTCTGGGTCTCAGTTTCCTCACCTTTAAAATAAAAGAACTAAATCACTTATCCCATCAGGCTACTTCTAACTGAATCTCTGAGTCAAATGGACAGAAATCAGAAGAAAAGTTTGAGAAATGTCAATAGTTTTCATTTAATATTCATTTGTGTTTGTTTTTCATAAAAATTGTTTAAATTTTTGTTGTTGTTCAGTGGTATCTGATTCTTCCTGACCCATATGGACTTTCTTGGCAAAGATACTGGAGTGGTTTGCCATTTGTTTCTCCAGCTCATTTTACATATGAGAAAACTGGGTTACAAGACTTGCTCAGGCTCACCAATTAGCAAGTATCTGAGGCCAGATTTGAACTCAGGAAGACTCGTCTTCCTGAACTTCAGGCCCAGCACTTTTTGCACTGGGCCACCTAGCTGCCCATTGCTTAAATTTACTTGTTTTACTTCCCATTCCTAAGGTCCTGTGGGGAGAGGAAGGGCCACATTGGCAGCATCCCCAGCCCAAATGAAACTCACTTTCCATGGATGAAGATTACAAGAGGTGTTGTAAGATGGAACTGGAAATCATCAGCAAGATACCATGTCCAGCCATTGCACTGAAAACAGAAAGAAAAAAGTCACATCTTTCTCATACTGTCCAGCAAAAATAAACTTCCTGAAAGTACAGCTTTTCCTGACTACTCTGGCTAGGAGGAGGAGGTGCTAAAGGAAATGTTTGGACAGCTGCTGGACCCTTCTGTGGGCAACGCGTCTCTAGTGGGCTGAAAGGATGTTTGGGCAGCTGGTAGGTCATTCTGTGGGCAAATTTTGCCCTCTAAGAGACACGGAGAAATGTGGGTAGCCATATTCAGAGCCACAACTAGAGTAAGGTGAATGGGAATCTGTTACAGGGTCACCATGGAAGAGGGAAGATAACCAAACCTTTCCCCACAAAGTAGTCCTTCAGCCCATTCTCTCTGCATCTTTGTTGTCTTCTACTGATGAGCTCAAGCCATGTGACACATCAGACCCTGTTCCCTTGCTTGACTGACCCTGGGCAGCCACCCTCCCACTTTCAGACTTCCATCATCATGGTATCTAAGTGGAGGGGAATTCAATTGCAGGGGAAAGAACAACCTCCTCTGGTAAGAAAAGTATATATGTCTTAACTGTTTGGAAAATTGGTATACAAATTCCTAATACCTAGGGAATTGAGATAGAGCTCTGATGG
Organism: Monodelphis domestica; assembly: GCF_027887165.1. Classification (NCBI taxonomy): domain Eukaryota; kingdom Metazoa; phylum Chordata; class Mammalia; order Didelphimorphia; family Didelphidae; genus Monodelphis; species Monodelphis domestica. The sequence goes on along the minus strand of NC_077229.1, from coordinate 435,968,991 downwards.
TGCTGATTATAAAATTAAAAATTCCTGGATTCATATTATGATACCTTCTGCAAGAGAATGGACCTGGATGGTGTTTGATTACTCTGACACCACTCCTATCCCCACTCTCAACCAAATTTGCCCCAGATTTGAGAATTCTTAGTCAGAGTTCTAAAATTATTTCATTTCAGAGGATGGGTGAAACCCCATATTCAGCCTAAAATGCACAGGATGAATCACAAGGAGGGAGAAAGATATGGTATTCATCCATTCATCATTCATTCAACTAATCTTAATTAAACACTAACTATGAGCATGGATGTCATTGAGGAGATGTTCTCAAGTCCTGGGGTCTGATACAATCATGACAGTATCATCTACCTACACGAACATCCAGAGAACCTCTGCTTCTATAGGGATTCTCTTTTCCATTTGGATGTTGCACAAGATGTCTTCTTAAACATGGCAAACACCTTTGTTGGGTATTCATACTTCTGTTTTGTGCCTCACTTGGCAGAAAAAAGGGGTCACTGAGCAGTTCTCTTTGGATATTGTGAACATCACAATTCATTTGTTACCTACTAGTACCCTTATGGCTAGCAAGTTCTCATCATCTGTTACTTTCCCTATCCCTTTATTACTTGGTCATTTCCTACACAGGAGTAAACCATGCCCCAGCTCATCACAATAACAATCTTATTATAATCTCAAATCCATGTTTCACTTCAACTCTGTTCACTTGTTCCACTGGGTCCTCCAGAATTCCCATTCCATAACGAACAAACTTTTCTTCCTTTTTTTTTAAAAAATCAATACACAATATTGATTCCAAGGGTGGTAAGAGCTAGACAATGAGGGTTAAGTAGCTTGCCCAGGATCACACAGCTAGGAAGTGTCTGAGGGCAGAACCCCAAATCTTCTGCCTCTAGTCCTGGCTCTCAGTCACCCAATTGCCCCCATTTCCCTTCATTCTTGAGCTCTTCTTTTCACCCTCCTTCCTGCTTCTGAAGATCAAAAATCTAGCTCCTTGGATGCCCTTGCTTCCTTAGCACCATTAAACATTAAACATGGCCAGGTCTCTCTGACCCTTAAAAAATGTTTCCCTAGACCCTATCATTCTCTTAAGTTTCTATTCTATATTTTCCTCCCTTTTTTTCAGCCAAATTCCTGGGGGGAAAAAAACTGGTTGCTATCACCAATTCCACTTCTGTCCTCTCCTAGTCACTCCTCAACCTCTTACAATTTGGCTTCCATCCACATCACTCCATTGAAACTACTTTCTCCAAATTACCAACAATCTCTGGATTGCCAAACCCAGTGGTGTTTTTTTTTTCATTCCTCATCTTTCTTATATTCTTTTGCAGTTGACAGTATTGCTCACTCTCCTCTCCTCTCTGGGGTTTAATGACACATTACTCTCCTGGTCCCCTCATATATCTCCTGTCTATGATGACTCCTTCTCAGTCTCTTTTGCTGGTTCAGCAGCCACATCAGACTCCCTAAATGTGACTGTTCTTCTAATGCTCTCTCCTGAGCCTTTCTTCTCTTTTAATACTTTCTCCCTTGAGAATCGTATAAGCTCCCATGGATTTAATTTATCGCTTCTAAGCAAAGACTCACAGATCTCTATGTCCAACCCCAAACTCTTTACTCTCTTTTAGTTCTGAATGACCAACTGCCAATTATTGGACATTTGAAACTAGAGGTCCCGGAGAAACCTTAAACTCAGTATGTTCCAAGTGAACTTGTTACCTTTTTCCCAAAGCCTATGCATTTTCTGAAAACTCCTATTTCTGATAAGGAGGCCACCATTTTTCTTTTTTCTTTTCTTTTCAAGCTTTACTTTCTGTCTAAGATAGATGAGCAAGGGATAGACAGTGGGGGTTAAGTGACTTGCCCAGGCTGTTATTATTGGAAGACTTGGTTGGAATGTGTTGATAATATTATTGAGGAACTCCATGACCCCACATACACTGTGGGGTCCCTTTGTATGTGGAGACCCCGCTATAAAATAGCATAAAAAATTTAAAAATCTATCATAAAATTGACATGTTCACTCACTAGTCCTCTTTCATGTTCCAAGATGTCACCTAGCTATGATGATGTTAGGCTAATATAATAAAAATATCAATACTACCTTAAGTTAATCAAAAAGTTAATTTGCTATCATATCAAACTATCAAAAGATTACATTATAGCACTAGAAAAATAATAAAATAAGATCAAGACAAAATAAGATCTGGGTGAAATGATGAAAAAAAAAAGGAAAAAGGACAGGGATCTAGCAATACTCATCTCAGACTATACTACAAGGCAGTACTCATTCAAACTATTTGGCAAATGGCTAACAAATAGAAAAGTTGAGTAGTGGAGCTGATTATGTACACAATATACAAAACCCAAGAAATACAGTGGCAAAGTCCCCAACTACCGAGACAATGATTCACTGTTCAACAAAAACTCCTGGGAAAACTGGAAATGAATCTGGCAGAAATTTAGACCAACATTTCAAAGAGAGATATATAACTGAGATTTTATAAAAGTTCACCCCAGGAAAAAATTGAACAGGCAAGGAAGAAAATATCTATTGTATCTATGGACAGAGAAAGAGTTCATAACAGGAAGGATAGAGAGGATCACAGAAGATAAAGTGGACAATTTTGGATATATAAAACTAAAATATTTTGTGTGAACAAAATCAATGTAATTCAAATAAGAAGGGAAACAGTTGACTAAGGGAAAAAAAAAAACCTTTGCAGCAAGTTTCTCTGATAACAGTCTGATGTCCAAAAACTGATTCGATCATATAAGAACAAGAGCTGGTCTCCAATAAATAAATGGTCAAAGACTATGTACAAAATCCAACTCAATCAACAAGCATATAAAATACTTCAAATTGCTAATAATTAAAGAAATGCCATTTAAGATAACACTTGGGTTCCACTACATGCCCCTCAGATTAGCAAAATAAATGATGGTGATGGTGATGGTGACAATTATGGTCACTGATCAGTTTTTAAAACCACTCTATGATATTGTTCTTGTATAGCTTGTTCTCTAGGCTCTATTCACTTTAGTCTGCGTGGGTTTGAGTTTTTTTCTGGTTTCTCTGAAATTGTCTCTTTCATCATTTCTTTTTAGAATTACTTTTATTATTTCCAGTTCCAAATTTTCTACCTTCCTCCACCCATCCTCTACCCACTGAGAAGGCAAGAAATACAAATAATCATTATTCCTATCTTTTGTCATGTCTTTATATTTATATGCCATAATATGTTCAGACATTGCCCAGATGATGAACTCTCCCTTCATTTCCAGTTTTTTTTTCTATAATAAAAAGTGCTGCTTTAAATACTTTTGTATATAGGGGCTTCTTTTCCCTTTCTTTGTTTTTTTGGGGTACAGGTTTAGTAGTGATATCTCTGGGTCAAAAAGTATGCACATTTTAGCAACTTTGGGGAAATGGTTTCAAATTTCTTCCCAGACTGGTTGGACCAATTCATAGCTCCAATAACAGCATATTAATATAACTTTTCCTGTAATATTAAATTAAAAGTTAAATTAATATATAATGTATAAATGATTGCAAACCACATTTTCTATAAATACTATTTTAATTATTATTATATACAGTTATAAAAGGCTCTAATATATTTATCTACTCTCTTTTTCTAAAGCTTTTCTCCCTCTGCTCCTTGATAATAGATCAGTTCTAGCTCAGAACCACAGCATCAGACAACCAATGCCAATTTTCATAGCCTTCCAGAAGCTATTGTTTTAGCCATCACCACGGCTTGCAAAAATCTTCAATCTACTGAGGGCCTCTTCTATAAACCCACAAGATTGTATTTTAGATTTTTCTCTGGTCCAATGATCATAGTCTGGGAAAGCCTATTCTATGTCTACCAAACTTACAGTTAGAAAGAGTCTTCCTTATTTGGGCCCCCCAAACTGTCTTTCCCCAGGTTTTAGACCTCCCTGAATGAAAACCACTGGTTTTCAATTTTCTTTGTTTATCCATCAACTCTCTCTCATTTCATTCTAGGCTTTATCTTAGATCACTTTTTTTTTTCAGGCTACTGTGTTAGCCTTCCAATTGGTCATCCTGCCTTCAGTCTCTTCTTTCTCCAATTCATCTTTCACACAGCTGTCAAGCAACCAAAGCACAGGCTTGAAATGTTACTTCCTTGTTCAATAAACCCCTGTGGCTCCCAGTTACTCCTACAATCAAATACAAATCCCTTTTTTTGGCATTTAAAGCTCTTTACAGCCTGGATCCAGTCTACCTTTTTCATCCCCCCCACTCTAGTCCAGTCAAACTAGCTTTTATATTGCTTCTCAGGAATGAAATTCTAGGATGAATTTATAGTATAAAATGTATAATTTATAATAAAATTTAGAACCTATAGTATAAAATATTATATGTAGAATATAAAGGATACTTTATGAGTGTCCCTCATGCTGAAATGCACTCCCTCCTCATCTCAACCTCTTAGAATCCCAAGGTTCCTTCAAATCTCAACTTAATCACTACCTCCTTTCTATATGAGGTCTTTCTTTACTTCCTGCATCTGACAGTACCTTCTGGCCAAAATTATCATGTGTTTTTAATATATTTTGTTATTGTTATTTAGTTGTTGTTAGTTGTATCTTACTCTTCATGTCCTTATTTGGGATTTTCTTGGCAAAGAAAAAACTGGAGCAGTTTTCCATTTCCATCTCCAGCTCATATTATAGATGAGGAAACTGAGGTAAATAGGGTTAAGTGACTTGCTCAGGGTCACACAGCTAGCAAGTGTCAGGAGTCAAATTTGAACTCAAGTCCTCTCAACTCTAAGCCTGGCACTCTATATGCTGTGCCACCTACCTACCCCATAATTTGAAAAAGCACCAAATTGTCTGGGGTGTAGAAAGCAAATTAGGACATGGCATTAGGGGTTACATTTTCCAGAAATGGTTGTCTGTTAGGAAGACAGTCATTTGACCTAAGCATATCTACAGATTTGTCATCAAACCCAGCATCATTCAGAGTCACGGTTGTGGGGATACTGGCAGAGCTCATGTCAATTTCCCCAGGATTCTGTGGAGTTTCTGGTGGACCAACTTTTTTTGTAGCCCTTTACATAATAGCAGATGCCCCACACCCATTCCAAAGACATGTAGTGGACATTTACTGGGCATCATAACCAAAAGGCAGTGGGGTTCTTAAGGGAATAGTATGGTGTGCCAATTGTATAATCCTGGGCAAGTCACTGGCCTGAGTCTTGATTTTCTCATTTGCAAAATGGAGGTCATCATACTAAACACTACCAACCGTGGAGCTTTTATGAGGATAGTGACTTGTACATTTTATAAAGCACTATGTAAAGGAAAATGATGCATTTTGGCATTCAATGCCCTCTCCCCTCTGTACCAAGACCGACCAACCTAGACAAGTTCCTCTCAGCATCATGTTGAGAAGTTTGCCTGATGAAATATCAGAGGCTCAGTTTGTCATAACTTTCTTAACTGCCTGGATCCTTAGAGAAAATATTATCTGTCTTTCCCTACTCCACAGACTCCTCTAGTCTGTTGTATGCAATGAACACCTTTCCTGATCTGGTGAAATTTCCAGTCCCCTTCCTAGAATAATATTTTTAAGTGAGCAAAGTAAATTACATCAGATTATAAAGGCAGTTTTCATTTTACAAAGGAGTTTAAATACTCCTTTAAATACACTCCTTCCTCACGACAGGCAGTCCATTTGTTATAATCCCCATTTTAGAACTGAGGAAACAGACCCAGAGAAGGTCTATGACTTGTCTGAGATCACAGTAAGTGACAGAATGGGGATTCAAATCCTTTGACCTCAAATTCAGATTTTTTTTAAACTCTTACCTTCCATTTTGGAATCAATACTGTTCTGATCTCACTTTTTGTCTCTGAGTAATTCCTATATTAGGGACCCTGGCAAAAACAGCATTCTGCAGACTGAACCTAGAACCCTTCAATTGGAGTACATAGATTATAAAGGAAACCTATTATATTAAAATGTAGTCATAGTTTTTAAAAGAGGAAGACAAAAACACAAAGAGGATCTAGAAAGCAGGGGAGATGAAGAGTGCCAGAAGGGGAAAGACTGCTGGGGAGGAGGTAGAACAACCTAGAGAGGGAGGAGTGGAATTAGAAATGAAATTGAGGTTGGCCTTGGCACTTCAGAAAATGGTGGTCTGGGTCAGGGACTCAATGATCAGAAACGAGGCCATAAGAGAGAGGCAGTCCCAGTATGAGAAGGATGATGGAGAGAAGGTGGAAAAGTATGGCAAGTGATCCAGGAGTGAAGGAAGATCATAACTGAGGAGTCACCTAACCTTTACTTGAAGACATCCAATAAGGGGGAAATAAGCCTCCCAAGACAACCCATCCCACTTTTGGATAGTTCTAATGGCAGGAAATTTCTCCTTACATCATCAGATTCTCACTAAGTTCTTGCCTAAAAATCATTATTCATACAGTTTCCTCCCATCTAAGAATGGCTCATGAATTCTTAAGAATTCATTTAAATACTCCAATACCAGCCTATTTCCCTGTTTCATTGCCACCACCAAGACTGCCACATCTCTCATTCTTTGCACATCTCTAAAGATTATGAAGAATTGAGCCGTGAAGTGCAGATAGTTCCCTAATGAGAATTGACCTCCTCTACTAACTAGACCACATAATCTAATCAAATTTGTCTTTGTTTCTAAAAATGTAGCAGATCATATTTCAAAAGACCAAGACCAAGAAATGCCTATGTCTTCTTTCCCTTTTGTTCCCCTAAAATAGACAGGCAGAATACAGAAGACTCTGGGGGCAGAGTTATAAAAGGGACAAGAGAGACGGTTATTCCAACTGCCACTGACCAGCCATTATTGACAGACCATCACTAAGGTGGTTATTACCTAAAACTTTTGTTCCTGTTCTCCCAACATCTACCTCACCATGCCCTATTCCTTCTGCGGTAACTGAGGTTTTGCTGCTCTCTAGTTTCAGTCATGTCTGATTCTTTGTGTCCCTTAATGGGATTTTCTCGGCAAAGATGTTGGAGTGTTTTGTCACTTCTTTCTCCATCTCCTTTTACAGATGAGGAAACGAGGCAAACAGGGTTACGTGACTTGCTCAGGACCTCATAGCTAGTTAGTGTCTGAGGCCAGATTTGAACTCAGGAAGACGCATCTTCCTGACTCTAGGCTCAATGTTCTGTGCCTCCTAGCTGCCCTTGTATCTGAGAGAGGTGGCTCTATTAGAACTGGGCATAGCACAGAGTGAAGAAAGCAGAACCAGAAGAACATTGTACACAGAGACTGGCACAATCGAATGTAATGGACTTCTCTACTGGCAGCAATGCAATGACCCAGGACAATTCTGAGGGACATATGAGAAAGATGATGTCCACATCCAAAGGAAGAACTGTGGGAGCAGAAACGCAGAAGAAAAACAACTGCTTGATCACATGGGTCAAGGGGGATGTGATTGGGGATGTAGATTCTAAACAATCACCACAGTGCAAATATCAATAATATGGAAGTAGATCTTGATTAATGTCACATGTAAAACCCAGTGGAACTGAGTGCCAGCTATGGGAGGGGATTAGGGGAAGGGGAGGGAAAGAGCATGAATCATGTAACCATGGAAAAATATTTTAAATTAACTAATCAAATAAATTAAAAAAAAAAAAAAGAACTGGGCATAGCAGCACTAAAGATAGTGCCACTCCTTTAAATGAAGAATATGGGTCCCTGATACTCACTTCCTGGGTCTGTAGTCCTAGAATGCTCTTCTTCTTCTGTGTCTGTTCCTAATAGATCCAATACTTGGCCTCAAACTTTCTTACGGAAGGCTATACCATTTCAAATACTGTCCCCATCTGTGCTAAATGAGGCAGCTGCTTTTTCACAAAGCCAAGAAAATCCTTGGAGCAATTCATTTGATTTGTTCATGGAGAGAAGGACCCTGAATTCTTTTTTCCTGCAGCCTGACAGGGAGGGGGACAGAACAACCAGATTCCAAGCCCAGCTTTGCTCCTGTTGAAAAGGAAATTCCTGCCAGGAAAGGGATTTGGTGCACGCTTGCTGCTAAGAACCTGAATAATTCTGATTTTGGGGATTCATAGTGCCCTGTAATTGAAATTAAATGGCACCAGACCCATGTCCTTACCACTCTGGTTCCCACAGAGTGCCACAGGCTATCCATATTGGGGCCCCGGGGTCCATGCCAAAGCTCAGACAATTTCAGCGAGGACAGAGCAAAACCATCTTCTGTGCTCTTGTGCCCATCCTCAGGGAACTTTCTCCACCTGCAGCTATTTAGACAGTGATTTATGCTCCAGCCTAAACTCCTGGGTATCTGTGAATGGAAGGCAGCTGTTTTGTTTATCAACTGGGTTCTGTTGGGTAATTAGGAAGCTGCCACACATGAGCAGTTTGCCATTCAGCAGACTTTGCAGCTACATACCCAGAATCAGGGATACCATTTAATTACAGGCACAAAGCTTTTATTCACAACAAGTGAATTACAAGAAAATTGCTTCAGTGTCCTCAGAAGCAGCTGTGGCACTCACTGCAACCCGTCCAGCTAGAAACTGGAGACCAATTGTGATGCTGGGGGTCACGAGGTAAGGGTATCTGACATCCACGTGAGAGGCTTTCTGTGCACCGAGGGACCAAGCTGCAAAATCCATCACAACGTCCTCAGAGACAATTCACCAATTAACAAACTCTTATTAAACACCAACTGTATACCCACCTCCATAATATAGTCACCAGAGATTCAAAGTAAAAGTGACAAAGTGAAAGACAAGGTGAAATAATCTCTGGCCTCGAGGAGCAAGAACAAATTAGAGTACACAGGTCAATACTCTACGGTATCCATACTGAGAAGCCCTGCAGACCGTTTGTCATTTCTTTGCCTGCCTCCCTGCCTCTTGGAAGGGCCATCTCCTTACTCAAAAGTTAACCCATGACCAGGGAGTATGCTGGAGCCAGCTCCAACTGGCTGGGAAGCCATTGTTAAGTTTTAGGGTGGGCATCTGCACCTCGAAAATCAACAAACTTCTACACATCAGGGCTTGATTCACCATTCTGTCGATTACCAAGAATGTATTAATAATGCAGATAAAACTTTAAAATGCATATTACATATTTTTCTCCCCAGTTCCCTTATTAAACATTTGCCAGCAGAACATGACTCTAACTCTCCATTCCCTACCAGTGACAGAATTCTAGATTCGATCCTATCTCCACCAGTGACAGAATTCTAGATTCGATCCTATCTCCACCAGTGATAGAATTCTAGATTCGATCCTATCTCCACCAGTGACAGAATTCTAGATTCGATCCTATCTCCACCAGTGACAGAATTCTAGATTCGATCCTATCTCCACCAGTGACAGAATTCTAGATTCGATCCTATCTCCACCAGTGACAGAATTCTAGATTCGATCCTATCTCCACCAGTGACAGAATTCTAGATTCGATCCTATCTCCACCAGTGACAGAATTCTAGATTCGATCCTATCTCCACCAGTGACAGAATTCTAGATTCGATCCTATCTCCACCAGTGACAGAATTCTAGATTCGATCCTATCTCCACCCGTGATAGAATTCAAGATTCGATCCTATCTCCACCAGTGACAGAATTCTAGATTCGATCCTATCTCCACCAGTGACAGAATTCTAGATTCGATCCTATCTCCACCAGTGACAGAATTCTAGATTCGATCCTATCTCCACCAGTGACAGAATTCTAGATTCGATCCTATCTCCACCCGTGATAGAATTCAAGATTCGATCCTATCTCCACCAGTGATAGAATTCAAGATTCGATCCTGTCTCCACCCGTGATAGAATTCAAGATTCGATCCTATCTCCACCAGTGACAGAATTCTAGATTCTATCCTATCTCCACCCGTGACAGAATTCTAGATTCGATCCTATCTCCACCAGTGACAGAATTCTAGATTCGATCCTATCTCCACCAGTGACAGAATTCTAGATTCGATCCTATCTCCACCAGTGACAGAATTCTAGATTCGATCCTATCTCCACCAGTGACAGAATTCTAGATTCGATCCTATCTCCACCAGTGATAGAATTCAAGATTCGATCCTATCTCCACCAGGGATAGAATTCAAGATTCGATCCTATCTCCACCAGTGACAGAATTCTAGATTCTATCCTATCTCCACCAGTGATAGAATTCAAGATTCGATCCTATCTCCACCAGTGACAGAATTCTAGATTCGATCCTATCTCCACCAGTGACAGAATTCTAGATTCGATCCTATCTCCACCAGTGATAGAATTCAAGATTCGATCCTATCTCCACCAGGGATAGAATTCAAGATTCGATCCTATCTCCACCAGTGATAGAATTCAAGATTCGATCCTATCTCCACCAGTGACAGAATTCTAGATTCTATCCTATCTCCACCAGTGATAGAATTCAAGATTCGATCCTATCTCCACCAGTGACAGAATTCTAGATTCTATCCTATCTCCACCCGTGATAGAATTCAAGATTCGATCCTATCTCCACCAGTGATAGAATTCAAGATTCGATCCTATCTCCACCAGGGATAGAATTCAAGATTCGATCTTATCCTTACCAGGGATTGGATTCTAGATTCGATCCTATCCTTACCAGGGATTGAATTCTAATTTGATCCTATCCTTACCAGGGATTGAATTCTAGATTTGATCTTATTCTTACCAGGGATTGAATTCTAGATTTGATCCTATCCCCCCACCAATAAAATTCTAGATTAGATCCTATCCTTACCAGAGATTGAATTCTAGATTGGATCCTATTCCTACAAGTGATAGAATTGGCAGCTGGAAAATCCCAGCCCTCATACTGCTAAGGCACTGCCCAGAGTTCACCAGCAGCCCTCCCCTAAGCTAGAGGGCTTACCCCCCAAAAAGAGACCAAAGCCTTGGCCCATCACGCTAAAAGACTGTCAACCCCAAGGGCAAAGACTTACAGGATTCTGTACGAAGATAAAGTTGTTCAGAAGGAGCAGATTCGTCCACCATGTCCTCCTGCAGTTATCCAGATGATACATGGGAACCTCCCAAACAGATCCCCAAGGAACCAGGGAATACAACCCAGCTAACAAGCATATGGAATACAAGTGGAGAGGCTGCAGCCTGGCAAGAAACCCAGGAGAGGGTAAATGTAGCTTACCAGTAATGATCCACTTCATCCTCCACACAAAGTTTTCTGTTTCTTTTGTTTTGTTTTAGACAGAGAGGTAGACAGATCATCACCCCTTTTCTCCCACCCCCTCCTGGCCCATTCCCAAGAGGTGGATTACTGACAAGATTGGTTCAGAACCCCCAAGTATAATAGCAAAAATTCTGAATTTGGGGAATTTGGAAGCAGCTATGTGACTCAGTGGATTGAGAGCCAAGCCTAGAGGCAGAAGTTCAAATCTGGTCTCAGACACTACCTTAACTGTGTGACTCTGGACAAGTCACTTGACGCTCATTGCCTAGCCCATATTTATCTCTCTTCTGCCTTGGAGCCAATATACAGCATTGATTCCAAGATGGTAGGTAAAGATAAAGAAAAAAAATTTGGAATTGAAGTCAAAGGATTTGAATGCCCATTCTGCCACTTCCTATGACCTCAGACAAGTCATAGACCTTCTCTGGGTCTGTTTCCTCAGTTTTCAAATGAGGATAATAAAATATGGACTATCAAAAGAACATTGTGAGGAAGAAATACAATTATACTTAAACTCTGTAAAACAGAAACTACCGAGGCCTGGAGAAGGCTCGTAAATCCTTTTCTTAGAAATTCTTCTAATAAATAAAGAAAGGAAATGATTTGCCTCAAATCCACACAGGGAATAAATAGCAGGGCAAGAACTCAAACCCAGGTGTTCTGACTTGAAGCCGCTATGTCTTCCCCTATAATGTGCTTCCATCTTAATCACAGTAGATCTAAAAAATATAGGACAACCCTGGTTAACTTGGAGGAATTATCTCAATTCTTTGTTGCCTAAAAATTTGGTGATATGGAACACTCCCTGAAGTGCCTGGGATGTCTGCGAGGGGTGGTGGTCCACCTCTGGAGTTCCTGCTCCTGGGGATGTTGAAGCTAGCAGATCTCGCAAACTTGGGAGTTCTGAACTCAGTGCGCTAAGCAGATTGGGTGTCTGAACTATGGACATGAATAGGGTGAGCCTGGGAGCAGCAGTTTCCAAGTCCTAGACTGGGAAGCAAAGCCAAAGTTCCTATGCTGATCCATGTGGACGGGTGACAAAGCTTGGCTAAAAATGAGAGAGAAGAGGAGAGGACAGGAACCAGGGCTTCTGCTGGGGCTTGGAAGTTCTTCTTATAACATTTGCTGTAATTAGTTTGACCCAATTTTAACTTGAAAAATTTAAATTATAAAGGAAAAAAATATCTTTCTTTTTCTGGCTTTTCTTTTCATTGAGAAACCTTCCTGTAAAAGAAACTCACTTATGGATTCAGCAAGTATTTTCTAAGCACCCAGCTGTGTACAAAACAGAGAAACATGATGCAAATATGCAGTAGTCCCATATTATTACAGAGGATTGATCAAAAGGAAATAGGTAAATCAACATGCCTTACAAGTCGATTGAGAAGGTATCTCAGGATGACTTTGGGGGTTATTCCTTTTTCAGAATTCCAATACAGCTTTAAAAATGACCTTGTACTCAAGCAACCACTGAAAGAGAATGATAATTCAGTAATCAGATGAGATTTACTATTGAAAATGGTACTAAGAAAAATACCTTCCATTTAATATTACACCAATAGTTGTTTTTTTAAACCTTTGCCTTATCAATACTGCATATCAGTTCCAATGTAGAAGAGCAGTAAGGGCTAGACAACTGAGGTTAAGTGACTAGCCCAATGACACATAGCTAAGAAATGTCTGGGGTCAAATTTGAACCCAGGACCCTTGGATCTTTGGGCTTGGCTTTCAATCCACTAAGCCACCTAACTGCCTCCTGGATTTTGTTTTTCAAAGTTCTTGCAATATATGATCTGAATTGATCTTCTCCACAACCCTGAGCTTGAACTTTCACTTAAAAAAAAAACAAATGAGGAAACTGACACTTAGGGAATTGAAGCGAGGTGGATAAGATAATATGACTAAATGCTCAACCCAAAATGATCTGGTGTTAAACCTCATTATTATTTATTTTTGGTAGGAAGGGAGGGTTCAGATCTATAATTTCATCACTAGGGGAACTCTCAAAGTAGAAATTTCCTTCACCAAAACAGGTTAATGATTCATCTTTAACATAGTCTTAGAGAGTTATGCCCTTGGGCATTCAGGTGGCACAGTGGATAGAATGCCTGCCCTAGACTCAGGAAGACCTGAGTTCAAATCCCAGTCTCGGACATCTACTAGTTGTGTAGTAGACCCTGGGCATTTCACTGCACCCTCTTTGCCTCAGTTTCCTCATCTGTAAAATGAGTTGAAGAATGAAGTGGCAAACCACTCAAATATCTTTGGCAAGCAAACCTCAGATGGGGTCAGGAAGAGCCAGACACCACTGAAACAACTCAACAACAATAAAGAGAATTGCCCAAGACCCTAAGAGATCAATAAGATTGGTGTAACAAGTCAGAGATAAGAGGAAAGAACTGAATCCCAGTCTCCAGTAGTCTTATTCACTGTTTAAATAAGAACCCCAGAATCAAGAACACATGTGATACCCAGTGGAATCACGGGTCAGCTATGGGGGGTAAGGGGGGAGGAAAAGAAAATGATCTTTGTCTTTAATGAATAATGCTTGGAAATGATCAAATAAAATATTATAAATAAATAAATAAGAACCCCAAATTTCTCATCCTGCACAGAGAGGATGAATGTCAGTGATGGGGACGTAAGGTGAGATTTCTTAGGAAGTCTTTCTTTTAGTTCCTACTGTATTTTCCTGTGAAATGCCGCAGGTGGCATGATTCACAATAGAAAATAAAGTCATGTGGCCATCAAAAGAGATGGAGCCAAAAATTCAAAGTAGAACAACCAGTTCCAATTTCACCTCTTCCCTATTTCAGGGTAGAATGAATCCTTAAGTTCAAGAGATCCTTAGCTCTGCCATGGAAATTTACCCAACATCTACCAGCACTGCTTTGAAGTGCTCTGTGTGTGTGTGTGTGTGTGTGTGTGTGTGTGATTATTTTCACAAGCAGAAGGAGAGAACCAGACGTAAGAAAATGGACTCAGAAAAACATCAACAATCACAAAGGACAGAAAGACAGATAAACTAATAAAACTGAGCCTCTCTGCTCCAGAAGAGCAAACAGAGGTCTATAAAGAGCAACAAGAACAATATGACACAGTAGAAAGAGCCTTGATTGGTTGTCTAAACACCTGGGTTTGTGCCCCAGCTCTGATGTGTAATAGCAATGTGACCATGAGCAAGTTTCAACAACTCTAAGCCTCAGTTTTCTCTTCTTTAACTTGGGATAATCATATTTGCACCACCTACTTCACAGGGCTGTTGGGAGGAGCTAGAGATAGTTATGTGAGGGTTTTGTGTACCTATAAATGGAAGCTGTCATTATACAAGCTTTTATTATCTAAGCTAAGAAAGGTACTTACCTCAATCATAAGTTAATAAGTAGAAATCTTCTTTTTTCAAAAGGCAGTCTCATAGAGTTTGCCAAGCTCACTTGAGGCAAAAGGAAAAACTGAGGAAAATAATATTTGTGCAGATCAAAGGTGGACATTGGAGGGAGGGAGTGCTGGAGCTGACTGTTGGGGTTCTCAAGAACCCATTATTAAATTCTCAGTGTGAGCATTTACATTCGGGAAATTGGCAAATGGGACAAATCAGGGTTTGATTATTTTGTTGATTTTCTAGACTCAAGGCTGTGAAGGAGAACATGTTAAAATACAACTTAAAAGTATATAATGTGTACTTTTTTTCAGAGAGCCAGTAGTTAAACATTTGCCAGCACACTCCTGCAAAAGGCTCATATATAAAATAATTTATAGCAGCTCTTTTGTGGTGGCAAAAGACTAAAAACAAAGTGAGTTTGCCTATCAAAAGAAGAGTGATTGAATAAAATATAGTAGATGCTATAAGAAATAACAAAAGAGGTAGGTTCAGAAAAGGCTAGTAAAATTTGTATGAGTTGATGATGACTGGAGTAAAACCAGGAGAACAACATTCAATAAAAACATTTATACATAAACAACTTTGAAAAAATTAAGAATTCTCATCAATGCAGTGACCAACCACAAAATAATCCCTAAGGACTCATGATGAAACATGATACAGTCTGCCTCTGTATAGAGAAGGAATGGAGTCAAGGTGCAGACTGAAATCTTTTTTTAATATGGCCAATGTAGAAATTTATTTTGCTTGATTATGCATACTTTTACAAGAATTTGGTTTTTCTTTCTTTTTCAGTTAGAAAGAGAGTACCAGGGAGGAAAAGAAGGTAGATTTTTAGTAGAAAGAAAGAAAGAAAGAAAGAAAGAAAGAAAGAAAGAAAGAAAGAAAGAAAGAAAGAAAGAAAGAAAGAAAGAAAGAAAGAAAGAAAGAAAGAAAGAAAGAAAGAAAGAAAGAAAGAGAGAGAAAGAGAGAGAGAGAAAGAAAGAAAGAAAGAAAGAAAGAGAGAGAGAGAAAGAAAAGAAAGAAAGAAAGAAAGAAAGAAAGAAAGAAAGAAAGAAAGAAAGAAAGAAAGAAAGAAAGAAAGAAAGAAAGAAAGAAAAGAAAGAGAAAGAAAGAGGGAGAGAAAGGAAGGAAGGAAGGAAGGAAGGAAGGAAAAGGAAGGGAAGAGAAGGAATAAAGGAAAGCATTGTGGCTGAAAAGCAGTGGATAATATTGAGAAAAATCAAAGTTGCCTAAAAAATAAATTCACACTATATACTTTTTCTTGTCAAGTTGAGAACGTTGAGGGAGGGAGAAGGGAAGAAAGGAATTTGAAAAAAGAATTTGACATTATTTACCTGATCAAGAAAAATGTGTCAACTCCAAGGTAGAATGGACCACTTAAAGAAAAAAGGTAGAGGGGATTTTTAAGCACTCTGGTTTTCCATTCAAGTACATTATCTATAATGAACATAAAAGCATATGTAAGTCTATTTTTTCTTAATTTAGCCAATTTTACAATAAAAGATAAATTTATACACTGAAGTATCTATGATAATTAATTAATTATTAACACTAGTTAATCTCTTCCATCCCTGGTAATTTTTTAAAAACAGAATCAGAATGGATAGAGGGCACTAAATTCTATTCTTTTAACTATATTATTTTTATGTAAACTTTCTCATATTTCTTTATATTCCTCCTATTTCCAATACAGTCTTCACTCGAGTTGTTGTTTTTTGATATCTTTGTTGTTTCCAGAATATTTTTTTTTACTTTTGTATTTAGTACAAGTGTGACTCCTTGTACAAATTGCTCTCTTTTTTGCTTCAAATTATTTCTTTGGAATACGTTCTTAGCGGTAAGGATTTTTGAGTCAAAGGGGTCATAAGGAAAGTTGCCAGCCAGATTGTATTTGGCCAGCTTGGCCAGTATTTGATCATGGAAGCTGGCTGCTTCTTCTTGACAGTCCATGTTAATGCTGTTCAGTTTTTATGGTTTCGATTTTCATAACACACACCAAAGGCAATTTTATTGCCAGATTGCTTTCTACAAAGTTGGTGCCAATTTGCATTGCCACCAGCAACACCAACTAGCAATGTACCTGCTTTCCCCCCCAGTGTCCTCAAGAAAGGATTTCGTGGGTTTTTTTTTATCAAATTTTGCTATGTGCCAGTATGAGGTGACACTTTACATTTGTTTTAATATGGATTTCATTCATTTCTACTGGGGTTAAAATTTTCTGCAAGTATTTTTTTTTGCTATTTTTTCCTTTATTTATGAATTACCTATTACTTTGATAATTTCTCCTCTGGAATCTGGAGATCATTCAGCCTGTTGTTGTTTTTTTTGGAAGGCTATTCATTTTTAATGTTTTGACCATAGCTGATTTAAAATCATTATATTAATTCAATGTGTAGATATAGTATTATACTAGGTAATTGATTTTAAAAAAAAGGTTACTTTATGGAACTTTATAGGAAAATAGCAAAATTTATTGGGTGGAAAATAATGGACTTTCAAATAAATCAGCCTGTTTTTAATGGAAATGAGTTTTGTGGTTTGTTTATTTGTCTTGAAATGGACAGGAATAATGAGTTTCTGTCATATTTGAAAGCTGTTTAAGTACTATTATGATCCTCTAGGAAGTATGCCATGGTGGATAGTATATTGGGCTTAGAATCAGAAGTATGGGGTTCAAATCTTGACTCAGTCACTTTATGGCTTTTTCCCCAACTGAGATCACATGTAACTCCTCTGTGCCTCAGATAACTTCCTAGTTTACCTATTAAAACATAGGTCAAGTTCCCTAGTCATAGGATTTAGAACTCAAAGAGATATTGGACATTATCTAGTCTAGCCCCACTATTTTAAAAACAAAACCGTTTCAGAGAAATAATGATTGATGCTAGGCCCACATTAGAAAATTAAGACCTAGGGATTCAAATTTCTGTCGTTCTGCTCAGAATGGTACATTAACCTTACAAATGTAATTATTTTACATTATCTTCCCCACCAAAGTTGTACTCCAAAATAAATTCTACTCCTTCAGTTCTCAGTTCTCAATAGCTGGGCCAATGGATTACAAAGTCAGGCAAGTCTCATCAAGCTAAAGATTTTGAGCACAGACCCAGGATTAGGCTACGGATCTATTATTTGAGGATCAGACATAGAAGTTTGAAGAGGCTAACAGCACCTGATTAGCTATCCAGGGGCAAATATTTTTGGCCACAGTAATTCATGAAGATTGTACATAAAGACAGTATAACAGAAAGGATGCTGCCTGTGCCAACAGATACAAAGATCTTTTGAATTATTGAAGTATATTAATTAATATTTATTCCCAACTGACTGAAGTAAAGAGTTCTAGTTATCATTAAGGGAAATTAAGTTACTTTAAAATTGTGCTAATTTTTTGGCTTCCTGCCAAGTCTAGGAATGGTTTGGAAGTTCCAGATGTGTTCAACTTGCTGCTACTGTCCACCAGTAGCCTCAAACCTGAACTCAATTAAAATGTAATTGGGAAATGTTAACCAAAAAAAAAAAAAAGCAAAATACAATATAAGTGGGTAATATTAATTCGTGGTTTTCTAAATCAATATGTGGTCCACAAAGATCTATTTCTATTTGATTTTTTCAAACTCTTACCTTCTGTCTTAGCATCCATATTGTGTCAGTCGGTCGGTAAGGGCTAGGAAATTGGGGTTAAATGACTGGCCCATGGGGCACACAGCTAGAAAATTATCTGAGGTCAATTTTAAACCTGGACCCCCCCGTCTCCTGACCTGACTCTCGATTTACTGAGCCACCTCGCTGCCCCCGTTTCTATTTGATTTTGAAATCCCTGGGTTAGACGATGAAGTACCGAGGCATCACTGGCGGAAGGATCCGAAAAGGGAGCCGGAGCCGCAGGACAGATGCTTAAGGCCACTGAATGAATAGCAAGGTGCCTTGTGAAAGTCTCTGTGCTCGGCTTCCAAGAATACAATGCAGTACGGACCCACCCCCATCTGTGAACTTGTCTAATAGCAGGCTACATCGAGTCTTCGTACCCAGAGTCTGCCAGGAGGTCATCTGACTGGTGTGGCCACAAATGACCCATAAGAGACTCAAGACTCGGATGCCATTTAATGTGGAGCGGGGCCCTTCGGGGAGCTTCCGGGTCCACACAGCACGCATATTCTTCTGCCAGGAAAAACATTTCAGAGTTCCGTCCAAGATTCCTAAGAACACTAAACAAGAAAGATGGCTTCATGAGGAAGTCTGACCGAGACCGCTCATGATTTCAGCCCAGGTGACATTTCTAGTGTTTCCCGTTGAGTTCACACGCTGGGAACACCACCGGTGTTAATCCAGGTACAAGGATAGGAAGTATGTTCCCAGCGGTGTAGGGAACTCCTAAGCAGCTGTTCTTTTTGTAAACCTTTACCTTGTGTCTTAGAATTAAGGCTAATTATTGGTTCCAAGGCAGAACAGAGAAAAGGGCCAGGCACTAGAGGTTAAGTGACACAGCTAGGAAGTGTCTGAAGCCAGCTTTGAACCTAGTCTAGACTCTCTAATACACTAGCTACCCTCTAAACAGCGTTTGTTTTTTTTTTAAGCCCTTACCTTCCGTCTTAGAATCAATACGAGGTATTGGTTCCAAGTGGTAAAAGCTAGGCAGCTAGGAAGTGCCTGAGGCCACATTTGAACCCAGGATCTCCCCTCTCTGGGCATGGCTTTCAATCCACTGAGCCACCCAGCTGCCCCCTAAACAGCCCTTTAATTTACCAGGGGAGAAATTAAGTTACTCTCTTCGGAGGTTTTTCCCCCATTTAATTCAACAAACATTCATTAAGTATCAGTTTTCTATAAAGCCGTGTACTGGACATTTAGAAAATTAAGACAAAAAAAAAGGCACTTTTCTCAAAGCACTTGGGTTCAACAAATACCTTTTTAGGGTATGTACTGAGTACTCTTTGCCTGATATTTTGCTAGCTTGCTACTGATGAGAAGGGTACTGATTTCAGACACTGATGGGATCTCTAAAAGCTCCCGGCTTATTTCCAAGAAATGACTTCTTTTCAGGATCTGGCCAAACTTTTAAAAGCACCGAGCTTCTCCAATTAAATATACTTTTATTTGAGGAAAACAGAATTGATTTACCTGGATTTTTGTGTTCTGACATCAGTATTAAACAACTTGAAACTGTTTCCAAATCTCTACTGTAAAACAGAGATAATAATACTTGCCTAACCTATTCCACAGGGTTGCTGGAAGAATCAAATGTGTGTAATGTGTGTAAAGCATTTTTAAACCGCAAGTCTGTATCTTTTTTTTTAATAATTTCATGTTGTTTTCTAGTTTCTAGCTGAAGTTAGTCTTTTTTTTTTAAACCCTTACCTTCCATCTTAGAATCAATACTGTGTATTGGCTCCAAGGCAGAAGAGTGGTAAGGGCTAGGCAATGGGGGTTAAGTGACTTGCCCAGGGTCACACAGCTGGGAAGTGTCTGAGGCCAGATTTGAACCTAGGACCTCCTGTCTCTGGGCCTGACTCTCAATCCACTGAGCCACCTAGTTGTCCCCTGAAGTTAACCTTTTCATGAAACCTTTTCCCCAGGCAGAATCAAAAAGAGACATTAAAGGCAACTGGACCTAAGCAGGAATTTCCCAATTTGCACTCTGCTCTGATCAGTATTTTCCTTGGATACATAGAGAGTAAGATACCATATGAAGTCAGGAAACAGCTTTGGGTTGATTTTTAAATATGATTTCATTAGGGGGATAGCTGGGTAACTCAGTGGATTGAGAGTCAGACCTAGAGATGGGAGGTCCTGAGTGGTTCAAATCTGGCCTCAGACACTTCCCAGCTGTGTGACCCTGGGCAAGTCACTTACCCCCATTGCCTAACCCTTACCACTCTTCTGCCTTGGAGCCAATACACAGTATTGACTCCAAGATGGAAGATAAGGGTTTTTTTAAATAAAATAGATAAATAAATATGTTTTCATTAATAGAATTTAAAATGTTTTATATGAATACATTTTGGGTTATATTATGTTACCTTCATTCCCAAACATATCACTCTCCCTCCCCTACTCAGAAAGCCGTCCCTTTTACTACAGAATAAAAGAGGAATAGGAAAATGGGAATCAGGGAAGCAGTTCTGCAAAACTAACCAACTCATCAACTGAGTCTGATAGTTTGTGCACCCACAGCCCCTCTCCAATGAAGGGAGGAAGGAGGTGGCGTTTTTCATTGCCCCTTGGAGGCCAAGACTGGTCATTATGTTCTTTTTTCTTTGATGTTATTGCTTTTCTTGAGGATAGAATTCTGTAAGTACAACATAAATGTGACTTGTTACTTATGAGAGGCTTCATTGAAAGCCATCCTAGCAAGAGGATTCCAGAAATTAGAGCAAGAAAAGATCTTAGCAATTGCTTCACTCAACCACACCATGGTGTAGCCATTTCTGTAGGATCCCGGGTGCCTTATTTTAATTAGCTCTTGTTGCTTACTAATTCCCATTGCCTTGGTTTATGTAGACTCACACACACACACACACACACACACACACACACACACAGACTTACTCCAGTAAAATGTATACAACTTTTACTTTGTGAATAGAGTCACCACAGAATTTCCACTTGGAGATTGTGGGAAGAAAATTAAGTCCTACTCTGACCTAGAACTTTGTTGGTTTAGAATGAAAGTAAAATAGCATCTTTAAGCAGTTGGGTTGACTTTATATTTATTTTATTTTATTAATTAATTAATTAAGAGTATTTTTCCATGGTTACATGATTCATGTTTGTTCCCTCCCCTCCTCTCATCCCCCTCCTGTAGCCAATGAACAATTCCACTGCGTACTACATGTGTCCTTGATCAAAACCTATTTCCATGTTGTTGGTGTTTGCACTACAATGTTCATTAGAGTCTGCATCCCCAGCCATGTTCCCTCAGACCCATGTAATCAAGTAGTTGTTTTTCTTCTGTATTTCTACTCTCACAGTCTTTTCTCTGGATGTGGAGAGTCCCTCAGAATTGTCCTGGATCATTGCATTGCTGCTAGTAGAAAATTGACTTTTAAATTTAATTTAAAATGTTTAAATATTATTGTGCCCTGTAACAATGTATAGATCTTCATAGAAGGTGGATACATTCATAATAAATATATTAATGTAATATAATAATAATAATATAATAAAGAAATTCAGTATGACAAAGTGAAAAGAGTACTGATCCTAGAGTACAGAAATCCTGGGTTCAAATCCCAACTCTGATGATTTCTATACTCCCATAACCTTGGGCAGGAACAGCTAGGTATTACAGTAAATAGAGTGCTGGGTGTGGAATCAGGAAGGTTCATTTTCCTGAGTTCAAATCTGACCTCAGATATTCCCTAGTTATGTGACCCAAAGCAAGTCACTTAATCCTGTTTGCCTCAGTTTCCCCATCTGTAAAATGAGGAGGGGTGGAAAAGACAATCTCTGGATCAAAATCAGAGGCTAAGATAGACTGCTAAGCTTATCGTTGGGAAGACCTGGTTTCAAATCTGGTTTTGAATACTTGGTGGCTGTGTGACCCAGGGCAAATAATTAACCTATCTGCCTCAGTTTGCCTATATTGAATATGGGGATAATAATAACACCTACTTCCCTGGATTCCTGAGAGGATAAACTGAGATAATATTTGGAAAGTGCTTTAGAAAGTGCTTTATCTTAAAGCACTATATAAATGATAGTTTACTAATGTGCTTTTCAAAGGCCTAATTCATTGGAATTTGTGAAAAGAGCCTAAACTACACATAAAAGCATGGTCCTCAGCATTATTTCTCCAGTGCATCCTTTTCTCTAGTCAGAGCCTGGCACAGATACAGAAATACCTACTTTTTCTCCTGCGGCAGACTTTATCACCAGTTCTGGAGAGCGATGAGCTGCTCTGAGAATCCATCCATCCAATACTTCTTGACTCGTCTCCCTCTCTCTCACCCAAAGACAGACTCCCATAAGAGGCCAGAGGTAAGTCGGCAGATGGCTGTTCACCACGATTTCCTTCCCAGCCCACGGCTGCCACATAGAGAGTACCAGCCACTGGCAAGGCAACAAACAGCAAGCTAACGCACCTGCAGAGAACAAGGACCAAAACTTCTGCTCATTCCTGCTTCCTTCATAGAACCATCCCTCTCTCCTCAGAAAGGCTCCCACATAGCTCAGTTCAAGGTCTTCTTTACTTTTATATGGTGCCAAAAGCCTAGTCTAAATGAGATGTACAGTGATTCTAGAGTGCAAAGACCCTGGGTTCAAATCCCACCTGTGGTGGGTACTATCCATTGTCTAGGAATAGCTAGTTGTTGCAAAGTTCTAAATAATTCTGTTTAAAATCTGCCTTCTTCAGGAAGTCTTCTCTGATTGGGCTAGCATGAAATGAGACTTTTCTACACAGAATATAGAATTTACAAACACGTGTTTATATGGTTGATATAGTTAGTGTCTCAGATAGAGTTAATTGACAAAAATGTGGCAGAGAAAAACGTCTTCCACAGAAGAGACCAATCTCTTCTGTGTCTCTTCCTATTTTAGCACCAAGTACTTTTGTGTGGCCCTCATATGACCAACATTCACTTTCCAAGTTTTACTCTCATACTTTAAGGACTATTCTACCTCTTATTGGAATTTCCTTGTCCTGTGTGCCCATCTGTGTGGCTTTTTGAGGTAATTAGATTGCTGATTTCTGGTGACCGAATTCATGCATGTGTCCTAAAGACTGAACATGGTTTGGATTTTGTCTATTTTTTACTGGATTCCTGGAAAAAAGTAATATCTGGTTCAGATTTTTCATATATCCTGGGAGAGGCAGAGAGATATCTGGGGATAGAGGAAACTTTCTTTGACACTCTTCAAATTTCAGTTTGCATCAGTGCATGCAAAATGCTTTACAAACCTTGAAGGGCTGTATAAATGACATTGTTGCTCTGTCACCGTAAATAGAGGTCTTCAGTGGAGTGGCACAGGGCTCTCTCCTTGTTTTTTTCTGTTCAGCAAGTTTATTATTATCATAATGATTTAGATGATGATATGCCAATGTGCTTATCAAATTTGTGGATGACTGAAACTTGAGAGGAATGTTGGATAGAAAAATTAGGATACAAAAAGATTTTCACATAGAAGGAATGCTGGACCTTCATTTAGGAAAGATTTGGGTCCAAATTCTAACTCTGTTACTAGTTAGACAATTATGGGTAAGCCTCTCGATCTCTCTTAGTCTCAGTTCTTTTATCTTAAATAGGAATAGTAGTACCCTTCTCAGGGTTGTTGTAAGACAACATATCAAATGAGATAAATAATGACAAAAGCCCTCTGCTAAACTTAAAGGGTTGTATAAATGCCAACTATTATTATTATTTCAACAGGCTGAATAATGACCTATATTTAAGAAGACATACTTTAATGAAAATATAATACTGAATTTGGATTTAAAATGTTAACTACATGAGTAAAATCAGGGAAGATTTTGCTTAATGGCTATGGTGCCAAGGGGGGGAAAAACTGGTAGTTTTAATGGTCTGACAGTTTAATAGTAGCCAACAGTCTCACATAATTGGCACCCACTCACCCAATGCAATTTTAGGCTTCATTAATGGAAATAAATTGCTTGTATGCTCCTTCTAAAGTCTTACTCTGATGCATCATCTTGGTATGGAAATGATCCTGGGCTCTTGAAGGCTATGCCAGGGGATCTCCAGCTCTTCCAGGTCCTTCTAAGCTGGCAAGATTTTTTATTAGGGACCCAGCAATAGGCTCTATGCCTATCATTCAAGGAGACATATTCTAAGTAGGAGAAGCTGTCTGTGGGGCAATATATTTTTCAGGCACCAAGACTCAAAGGGAATCATAGAGGAATTGTCTTCTACCTTGGGGGAGAGAGCATGGGTGGACTAAATCATTTTCTTGAAACAGTGTTTAGAACCAGAGAGGAGAGGTGATAGTACACCATACTAAGTACTCTTCAGACCATGTCTAGAGCACTGCGCCCAGTTTTGAGCACAAGTATCATTTTAAGAGGGAGCACTAACAAACTTCCATGACCAGAGGAGAATAATCAGAATGGAAAGAGGACTTGACACTGCAAGTCAGATGAGAAATTGAGGTTGTTTATCCTGAAGAATAGAAGATTTAGGGGATAAATGATAATTATCTTTAAATATCTAGAAGGATTATACAAAAATTGTGCAGTTCCAAAGGAGACAATTAGGAACAAGGGGTTCTTTGTAACTTCTTTAGAACTTTAGAAGAAGAACAACTTTAGAAGAATCATTGAATGTGAGAACCAGGATGGATCTCAAAAATATCTTTTCCAGTCTTCTGAAGTAAACGATTACAGTCAATAAAAATGTATTAAGCAGCTACTAGGTGTTAGGAACTGTGCTATTCCTAGGGATACAAAAAGAAGTGAAAGATAGTACCTATTCTCAGGGAGCTCACAGTCTAATGGGACCCCCAAACACAAATGAAGATATGTACAGGATAAATTGGAGGGAAGCTGCTGGAATTCAAGAGGATGGGGAAAACGTTCCTATGGCAAGTGATATTTTAGCTATGACCTAAAGGAAGTCAGAGAGGTCAGAAGGTGGAAATGATGAGGAGAACCCATGAGGAACCCACAAAGTATCTATGGAGTGGTGGAGGAGGAGAGTATAAAATGTAAGCAGGCTGCAAAGACAGGATGTTGCTAAGTCATGAAGATCTTTGAATGCAGAACAAAGGATTTTATATTTGATCCTAGAGATGAGAGGGAGCCACTAGAATTTCTGAGTTAGGGGGAAGGGGCTGGAATAGTCAGAATTATGCTTTCAGAAAAATTGCTTTGACAGCTGTGTGGAGAACGAACCAAAATAGAGAGAAACTCGAGGCAGGCAGATCTACCAGAAGGCTATGGCAATAGTTCAGGAATGAGGAGATACAGGGAAGAAGTTTTACAAAGGTAAAATGGACAGGCCTTGTCTATTGGATTGGATATGGGAGATGAGGGAGAATGAGGATTGAGGTTAACACAAGTAGGATGGTGGTAACCTCAACAGTAATAGAGAAGTTTGGAAGATGGAAAAGCTTGGGTGAAAAGATGATGTGTTCAATTTGGGGCATGTTGAGTTTAAGACATCAATGAGACATGCAGTTGGAAATGTCCAGCAGGCATCTGAAGATGTGAGTCTGGAGGTCAGCAGAAAGATTAGACTGGATGAGAGTACATTTGAGAATCATTGACATAAAGATCATAATTAAAGCCATGACATTTCTAAGTGAAATGGTAGAAAGGGAGAAAAGAAGGAAGTCCTTCCGAGTGGGGTCTTGGAGCATCCCCATAGTTAACAGGTATTTCCTGGATGAGTGTCCAGCAAAGCATTCTGAGAAGGAACAGTCAAATAAATATGAGGAAAATCAGAAAAGAGTAGTATCCTGAAAACCTAGAGAGGGAAAAAAAAGGAAAGAAAAGAAGGTGACCCACAATGTCAAAGCTTCAGAGAAGTGAAGAATTAAGTTGGAGAAAAACCCATTAGATTTGGCAATTAAGTGTATGGGGGCTAGCCTTTAGAGTAGAGATATCAGAATCTGAAGAAATACTGAACCAGATTAAAATGTAATTAGATATTTAACAAAATAAATAAAAATACAACATAGATTTGATAATTTATGGTTTTCTAAGACAATATGTCCATTTCTATTTGAGTTTAACCCTCTGCTCTAGAGATTGCTCAGCTTGCTTAGAAAGGTATCCTGAGGAGATGGTCCTGGACATACTTAGATCTCCTAAAATGGATGGACTTTTCATGGGCAATCAATTTTGCCCAGCTGCTTAACCAGATTGGGCTGGTTTTAAAACTGGAGACTGAGACATTCGCTCTTTTTCTGACTCTCTTTCCTCCTAGATCTCTTTCCTACTGCTCCCAGAGGGTGAAAATCACAGTTCACCCACAGTGGGAGTGCCCTGAACTGATCCAGGGGAGGGAATAACTTTTTTTCTCTCTCTTTTAAGACTTGATGGCTTAGCAGCATTTGTTCTATTGTCTCACTTGTCCTCAGTTTCAGGTGCCGGCAGTGATCCCCACCAGACCCAGATCATCATCCAGTAATGGTGACTTTGAACTAGGATTCCAGGCAAGATGTCCCAGCCAGCTAACTTGGCAGGGAAGCCAGGGAGTCCTGGGCCCAGAGCCCGAGGAGGGTTTTGGACTTCTCGCTGGGACTAGGCTCTACAGGAACCAAGCTAAGCTGTTTGTATATTGTATACCCTTGATGTGACTATTATCTGTGGTTAAATGGAACTGGTTCAGAGGAACACTGAGGGAACTGTGATAAGGAAATGAGCAGGAAGGGATGCTGCAAAGGAAGAAATTCCTCTGGGAAGGCTCCAGAATTCTGGAGAAGTGACAGAACTGGTTTTCTTTCTGACAGTCAGGCAGGAGGCTGGGTTTGTCTAGTCTCCTAGGGTGGACCTGGTGAACTAGCTGTTCTCTCCCCTGTGGCTTTCCTTGTGATCCATCTTGCCAACTACCTGTTCCTGTGTATGATGTTGATGCTGACTGAGAGATATTCCTACAGAGCTGCCTGAGACACCTAAAGCCATCTGTCAGTGAGACCTTCCCTTTGAGCCCTGTTCCTGCTTAGCTTCCAGCCTTACTACCTCTATCACCATCTAAAGGGGGATTGGGGTTAGTGAAGTGTCTTGTATTATAGGAGCTGGGACTCTTAGGTAGAGAGGTAACTGACAGTGCAGATACCATCTCTCTGAAACTACCAACTAGATTTGGTGGGAGGTTTATTTAGATTCTTGAGACAGATCATCCCAATTCCCTTCCCTTCCTTCCCTTGTCTTAAATAAACCCTGTTTCATAGCATTTGGTAACCTGTAAGCTTTTCCTGTTGGCCTTACCAAACCCTGTGTCCTTCTGATACTGGTCCTAAACAATCATTCCTTGACCTACTAGAATCCCATTATCATCAGGTGTCTTTCTAGAAACAATTATTTTAGTTCTATACCGTTATTTCAGAACACACCATCAGTGGGAGCTTTAGCTACTAGCAGAGAGCCTAGACACTCCCCAATCTCCTTCAGGGCGCCAGAGAACCCAGAGGAAGGAGTGAAATGTAATATACCTGGGCATTAGGGGTCAGGGGGCCAGCTTTACAATAACTGTGGAGAAAGCAATTTCAGTGGAATGATGAGTGGAAGCCAGAAGTCAGACAGCAGAGAGTTCAAGAGAGCGAGAGAATAGGAAATGGAGGCACCTATTGTAGAAGGTCTTCTCAAGGACTTTAGCTACAAAAAGGAGAACTATTGGATTATAGCTGGGTGGAGGGAGGATGGGGGAACCATGGGCATATGCATAGGTGTAAGGAAGGAGCCAGTAGTCAGGGAGAGGCTGAAAGCAAGTGAAAGAGTGGAGATGATAGAGAGAGCAATCTGGTGGAGAAGACAGAAGGGAATGAGATCACTTGTACACAAAGAGTGGTTTGCCTTGGCAAGGAGAAGGGACATTTTGATTATCCCATGAATAAATGGGCAGTTACAAGGCAGTGCTAAGATTTTAATTCATCTCTGCTAATTCCCAGTGTAGAAGTCTTTCTGTGCCATGCATTCATCCATCCATCCACCCATTCATTCATTCATTCATCCATCCATTTATTCTTGAAACATTTCTTAAGCACCTACAATATTGCCTTTGGGAGCTTATACTTTAATCAGAGGATCACTAACTACCCATCTGGTAACAAAGTCCATAGCCAAGTGGAGAAAAGTCATCAATGATACATAGAATGAAGGGGGGCTTCCTAGAGGTGAGGACATTTGAATTAGACTCTCAAGAGTGGGGAGCATATTCTACATGGAACCATATGAGCAATTACAGTTACAATTCACATTTATATATTATGTTTGCAGAGGCCTATATGATCTCATCTTTCTGAAACAACCTTGTGACACAGGTGCTATTTTTATAGCCACTTTACAGGTGGACATAATTATTTATGATAAATAACAAACATAATGCCCATAATTATATCTACTTCGATGGTTAGGAACTAAGATTTAGACAGGTGAAGTAATTTGCTCATGGTCATGGAATCACTGAATATTTAAGGCATCATTTGAGACCAGGTCTTCTAGACCCCTGCTTAGCACTAAGTTATGCTTCCTTTCAGAATGGCAGGGCTGGAAACATGCAGGGAATTCACGAGGAAGCACAGGGTCTTCATTTTGTCTAAGGCAGTGTTTCTCAAAGTATGGGGGGCTATCAGGTCAAAATGTTTTTTTTTCATAATAATACTAAGATTTTCTAAAACAGTAAATATCAGTAGATATAACCCCCCCCACACACACACACACCCCACAAATTCTTTAGGCCCCTCATTCATTTTTGAGAGTACAAACGGGTTCTAAGAACAAAAAGTTTGAAAAAATGTTTTGGAAAAAACTCATTAAGCCACATTTATGTACTAGGCACTGTGCTAAGTACAAATATCTTAAAATATCTCATTTGATCCTCGTAATAACTCTGGGAGATAGACCCTATTATTATTCTAATTTTACACTTGAAGAAACTGAGTCAGAGAGGTTTATGTGACTTGACCCAAGTTATACAGCTAGTGTCTGAGGCCAAATTTGAATTCAGATCTTTCTCCCTGAAGACCTAGCACTATCTCTCTGTATCTTAAAGTGACTAAGCTAAAGCCAAAATGTTCAATTCAAATAGAAATGGAGACCACTAAACCATACATAAGGATCCCTGTGGGCTGCATGTTGACTGAGAAAACCACATGTTTATATATTTCCTTTTATTAATACATTGCCACATTAAAATTTGATAAGAACTACATTTTAATTTGGTTTGAGCCGTACCCTGGAGTATTGTGGGCTGCATGCGTCTGCAGGTCCCTGGTCTAAGGTATAAAGTACCTGGAAGGGAATAGGACAAAATAAGGATGGGAAAGTATGGTGGAACCAGGCTCTGAAAGATCCTGAATACCAGCCTGAGGAATTGGAATTTTCCAAGCAACAGGGAGCTACAGAAGACTTTTGAGTAGAGGAATGAGATAAGCATCTCCATAAATAGAGATAACATTGCAGCAATGTGAAAAATGAATTGCAGGCAGAGACAGCAGAGGCTGAGACAGGGAAACCTAAAAGATTTTTCAGACCACTTGTTTTTCTCATCTGTAAAATGGAGTAGGAGTGGGAAGAATCAATTCCAAGATGATTAGTAAATGCTTGTTGAATGTTGAAAGAATGAATACACTTTAAGGTTTCTTCCAGCTCAAAGATTCTTTGATTCCCTACAACTGGAGACAGTGGAATCCTGGGGTATAAAGTCAACTCTCCCACTATGGCACTAAACCATCTTAGGTGTTTTTTCTTTTTGCCTTGCTTGGACTAAACTCCGATTTTTCAAAATAGAAGCCATACATTATCTCAGAGCCATTCTATAAATGAGAAGTCAATTCTATTTACTTTAAAGCTTGAAAGGATCCCCATGAAATACGACTTTACTAGTCAGACCAAGGCTTTTATACTCACAGACACAGACCAGTAAATGCATCAAATGGGGGAAGTCTGGGTGCACATCTGGCAGTACGCCTAGCTGAGGAGGTTGAATTTAAAAAGAAGTCTAGCGGAGGAGCTATAAATGAGATATTCCTGAATTTTAAAAGATCTGCCAAAAGAGAAGAGAATTATTAATAATGATGCTTTCTGTTTTCTCTATCTAAAAAAAATTTTTTTATCATGTAAAACACACCTCCATATTGGTTATTGTTGTAACCCCAAAATAAAACCATAAATACAATGAAGTGAAAGATAGTATGCTTTGATCCACATCTGTCTGACACTAACAGTTCTTTCTCTGGAGGCTTTCTGTCCTTATAACACCTTATACTTTCCTTTTTAAATTAAATTTTATTTTATCAGTGGTCAAGCATTTTTTTCCTCCTTGCTTCCCCACCTGCTGAATAAACCTTTTACAGAAATAATTTTTAGAAGAATGTTCTTTTCCAGAGAGAAGTAATAAATAGAAATAAGACATAGTTTTAGATGTGCATATATCTTTTTTTGTCAAATGATACCTTATCTGATGGGGGGAGGAGAAGAAGGAAGTTATGAGGATATTTTAATCTAACAAACAAATTGATAAGTAAATTTACATTTTACAAATTAAGTAGTTCAGCAAAACAAATCCTGACATGGTCCATGTCCAAAAATGTGCATCTCATTCTGTCTGGCTTCAGCAGAAGCACTCTGGAATCATGGCCAATCATTCTGTTGATAGGAAGTCTTACATCTTCCAAAGCTGTTTTTCTTTTCAGCTGTTATTGTTAGAGTATAAATTGTTCTCCGGGTACTGTTCATTTCATTCTATATCGGTTCATATAAGTCCTCCAGGATTTCTCTGCAACTATCTCTTTCATTATTTCTTATAGCACAAAGTATTCTGTTATAGTCTTATGCCATAATTGATTCAACCATTCCCCATTCTCTTCATTTCAAATTCTTTGTCACTATAAAAAGAGCCACTATCAATATTTTTTGCATATGTGGGTCCTTATCCTTTCTCTCTTTGGGGTATTAGTGCTGGATGACAGCTCTACCACAATTTAGTAGCTTGGGGATATAATTCTAAATTGCTTTCCAGGATAGCTGGACCAATTCACAGCTTCCAGAGGTGCATTCGTGGACCTGTTTTTCCACAGCCCCTCCAACATTTTTTCCTTTTCCTTTTCTGGGCAACTTTGCCTACATGATAGGTATGAGATATGAGCATCCTCAGAGTTCTTTAAGCCTTTATGCTTTTCAAGGTGCTTGCCTATCTTCAATCTCATTTGATTGTTTTTAAAACTTTTTTTAATGCTTTAAGCATCTATGAATGCATTCATTTGGGTGCCCCTGCTACTGATCCATTGATGATAAGTCCTTTTAAGATCGGGGAACTAGATGATGCAGTGGACAGAATGCTGGGCCTGGAATAAGGAAGGCCTAAATTTAAATCCAGACACTAAATAACTATGTGATCTTGATTAAGTCATTTAACTTCTTTTTGCCTCAATTTCCTTAACTATAAAATGGGTATGATAAAGGGACCTAGCCTGCAATATTCTTGTCTGTTCTATAGGAAGCACCTTATAAATGGATATTCCCTTCCCTTTCATAGATTTAGAACTGGAAGAGACCTTAGAGGTCTTCTAGTCCACACTCTTCACTTTACATACAGCAACTGAATGTGTTTGGTAGGAGGAATTTGACTTAAGAGTAGGAGTAGATGGTCCCTCTCTAGGCTGTTATATTTGACCACCTTCCACTTTGGCTTCTCAGCTGCATTTAAGTAATGAAACACACAGCTCAGCAATTCAATGGTTAACCACATTTTTGTCTTAGATAAATGGTTTTAGAATAATAGCACAACAGAAAGTAAGACCAAATCTCAACAAACAGATATCAGGAAACAAACTCATTTTTCTTGTGGGGAGAGGGGGAGAGGGAAAGAGAAAGAGGGGGGGACAGACAGACAGAGAGAAGGAGAGAGAGAGACAGAGAGACAGAGAGAGAGAGAGAGACAGAGAGAGAACATCAGAACATCTCCAGTTCTGGGCTCAGTGGCAGAAATGGCCCCAGTCACACTATGCCCTTTTCTGGTTTGGCTCCATGTAGCTTGGCAGCAGTCTTTGCTTTGGCTTCTCAGTGTTCCCTCCCCTGCTCTTGTTTTCATGGTGACAGTGCCCAGATCATACCCACTCCCATACTCAGTCTCAATACAGGGCTATCAGGGTGATAGCCCTGGCTTCCCCCCAAGTCTCCAAGTGCTCATGAAGCCCTCTCCTTTCTGAATTTCAAACAATGGAGAACATTTTGAAAATCCTTATTTAGATAACACACATGTATATACATATACAGATAATATTGGTCATTCACCTCTTAGTAAAAATAACATAGATTTCTTCTCACTTGGGAGAAGAAAACAAAAAAGCCTTGACATTTGGAAGAAATGGCATTTATTTTATCTGTGTACCTAAAGATTTTTTAGTTTGGTGGTTATGTTTTGAAGGAAAGAGTGTGATTTAAATTTTTAAATACTATTTGTAATTAGCCATTCAGAAATGTCTAAAATGAGGTTTTTAATCTACTCAACAGTAATTTTGATAAACTATTTCCTTTAGTGAAATAAATTTACTGCTGAAAAATCATTAAAACAAAGAAAATCCTTGTTTAGAACTTTGTATGTTATGGGTATGGAATCCTTGGTGTGCAAACTTCTTCCACTTGATTTTGCCTGTAATTTGTAGTCTTAGAGAAGTAGTTGGAGGGCATTAAGAGATTAATTGACTTTCCTAGGGTTACACAGTCAGCATGTGTCATATGCATGACATGAACTCAGGTCATTCTGACTCTGAGGCTGTCCGTCTCTTTAAACCACATTATCCTTTGGTGAAATCACAGATCCAGACCCCCCCCCCAAAATCACAATAGCTGTAAAACCACAGTATTAAATTAAATTTAAATTAAATTAAAGAACAAAGAGTATCTCTATGGACCCTGATTAAATGTCCATTCTATTCCATGATTTCAGAAAGTAGCACATTTCCCTCATGCTTGAGTCTTCAGTTCCCAAAGAGTACAAGTTAAGAGCAGCTTGAAAAGCCATCATTCTGTTAATTTTTTTTTTTTGAAAGCCCTTACCTTCTGTCTTAGTATTAACTCTA
Organism: Monodelphis domestica; assembly: GCF_027887165.1. Taxonomy (NCBI): domain Eukaryota; kingdom Metazoa; phylum Chordata; class Mammalia; order Didelphimorphia; family Didelphidae; genus Monodelphis; species Monodelphis domestica. The sequence continues at coordinate 435,935,677 of NC_077229.1, read as the reverse complement.
AGACAGAAGAGTGGCAAGGGCTCGGACTTGTCTATGGTCACAAAGCTAGGAGGTGTCTGAGCTCAAATTTGAACCCATGTCCTCCCAAACTCCAGGTCTGGTGCTCTATCTGTTGTGCTACTTAGCTTTCCCTATCACTCAGTTTAAATTGAAAACCTCTCTGGCTCTACCTCATACCTCAGCCTCATAGCCAGATGCCAAAGCAAGTTACAACAAAGGTTATCTCAATTATCCCAGGATCCAGACTCCTACAGAATTACAGTAATTTGGAGGCAGCTCTCTTAGGGCAGAAATCTGAAGCATTACTGCTTGGAAGTAGGAGGTGGGAAGTCTGATTTCTGGACATGTCCTCTACTGCTGATGAGCTGGGCCAATTTGGTCAAATCATTTACCTCCTGAAACTTAGCAACTCCACCCCCAAGTAACACAAATGGTACTCCTTGTCCTTATTCCTATGAAAATTCCAGGCTGGGTCATTGCAAAATGACTTCACCATGGAGTTTCCCAACAGTGCCAGGCAGTATGACCACACATACCTTATGACTCAGCAAGTATCACTTAAAAAAACACTGGGCATTTACAAAAGACATGGGGGAATCCAGAACAGTTTGGGAAGCTTTTGAGACCACACCAAAGGGTTCAGATGAGGTCTGCTCTAGACCTAAGAAGCCTACATTGACTTCAAGCTAACTAGTATCAATGATTGAGTCAGACTGATTCCTATGAATCCAGAGAAGTCCAGAATTGGGGAAAAGAAGACAAACTTGATTAGAAATCAGATCTGGGAGTTCCATGACCCTCTGAGAGAATCCAGTGAAATTTAGATAGAACCAGACCTTCTTTAAACAAATCCCATAGTTCTTTTTCTTCCTCTTTCTATGCTAGTCAAGAGATCTTTGATGGAGAAAGTGTCTGAAGTTCGAGAGATGTCTCTAGTTGTTCAGTTGTTTCATGCATGTTGAACTCTATTTCACTCCATTTTGGACTTTCTTGGCAAAGGTATTGGAGTGGTTTGTCATTTCCTCCTCTAGCTCACTTTATACATGAGGAGCTGTTGTTAGCTGTTTTTCAATCATTGTCTAACTCTTCATGACTCCATTTGGGGTCTTCTGAGCAGAGATACTGGAATGGATTACCATTCCCTTCTCCAGATCATTTTACACACGAGGAAATTGAACCAAACAGGGCTAAGTGACTTTCCTGGGATTACTCAGTTGATAAGTGTCTGAGGTCAGATTTGAACTAAGAAAGATGAGGCTTCCTGTCTCCAGATCCAGTTCTCTATCTGCTGTACTACCTACCGGCCTCATACTTCTCTTACATCCTCCTAAATTTCAATGTAAAGTGTTTGTACCTAGAGATAGCATTCCTTAATAGATTCCCAGGTCAGCAACCTATCAGCTGTGTGACCTTGGACAAATTACTTTATTTCTGACCTTCAGCCTTCTTATCTTTAAAAAAAAAAGGCATTGTACTAGACAATTATATAGTTGAAAATTTGAATGTCCCTAATGTTACAGAATTATAGAACCACCAAATCCCAGAACTGAATGAAACTTCAGAGGCAGAGGCTGTCTGTTTTTGAGCAAGAATCCCACCAGTCTGTGGTCATCACATCTTGGCTAGAAGATCTCCAGGGAAAAGGAACCCACTTTAATCCCCATCCAGTCACTTGTATGTCTGGATAACAAATTGTTAGGTAGATTTTCCTTGCATTTGAGCCTTAATTTTCTTCTTTGCAAACCACCTTTTGCTTTTCCCAGGTCTTCACATTCTAGAATATTAGGTGATTACTTACTTGCAAAATTGAACTAGACAACAAGTAAGATGTCTGCCAAATGGGATCATTATGTAAAGTACTTTGTAAATAGTTCTCTATATAAATCTATATCTAAATGTAATGGATAGAGTGCTAGCTCTGAAATCTTAAAAAAACAAAACAGAACCAAAAAACTACCACCCTCAATAACAAAAACCTTAAGTCACTTCAAGGTGATTTCACATGAAAAAAAAAATTCTCTTACTTTTAAGAGTGCAATATAGGGCCCTTATGGGAGATTACTCCCCCATACATTGGTGAATTGAATGAGGAGGAGAGAAGGGGTTGAGAGACTGAGAGGGGAGAAGAGGTTGATCTTCCCCTCTCTTCCCTTTGGTGAAGACAACCTCAGTTTGTTTCCCTGAGGGACAGGGTTTATCTCCTCAGAGATTTGGATTGGGAGGTAGAGGTTAAGGACTGGAGGAGAGGGTTTAGAGAAATGACTCACTGTCTCCTTTCTTGGTCTTAGCTGTTGTTGAGAGGAAGGATAGACTTTTCTGTCTCTGGATCCTCCCAATACCCCAACCCCTACTTTCCCTTTGAAATCTGGTTCACTCCCCAACCCCAGTCTTGAGCTTATCCTTCTCTTTGGGAAAGAGATATGATTCTCCCTATATCTTTAGTCCCCTTCTTTGATTTCAGAAAGTAGACAGACCTGATCTTTACAGTAACTCTTTAATGGAGAATCACTTAACGAAGAGGAAATAAAAGGGTTGGATAAGGAAAGTGAGTGACAGGAATCCTTAAAGACTGGCAGTCTGATCCCCCCCAAAAAATATTGGGGGGTCCAAGCTCTAAGCCTTGACCCCTTTTCCGGTCCGTTGCTGGTTGTCCCTATTCTTGAGCTAATCTGTTTATTGCTAAAGTTCAGGATAATTGGGGAAAGAGAGGTGGAGAACAGCCTTGGAGGGAAGTTCCTCAGCTTTTCTCAAAGTCCAATCTACTATGTTGAGCTGAGTTAAGCAGAAGCTTCCAGGGATCGCTAGGAAAGCCTTTGGTGTCCAAAGGGGAATCCCCAGCCTTTGAGACCTTCTTGTCAGGCTCTCAGCTGAAGGAATCCAGTTGAAGTGGCAGTTTCTGAGTTCCCCCTCAGCCTCTGTTCTTTCCCTAGAATTCTGGGTCACTTCTTTTCTGCCCTTCCCTCACATGGGCTGCTTCTTGCTTCACTGGATCTAATTTCTCTCTTTTGCCATTTCTTCTTTTTGCATATTCTTCCCTCTTACAAGAGTTAAGACTACTACTTAGTAGTCTTACTACTGGGCAGCTAGGTGGTACAATGGATAGAGTCATGGGCTTGGAGTCAGGAAGACTCCTCTTCCTGAGGTCAAATTTGGCCTCAGACACTTATTAGCTGTGTAGCTCTGGGCAAGTTTTTTAACCCATTTACCCTTCTGTCTTAGGTGTGATTTTACAATAGAACATAAAAGAAGAGGGAGTAGGGGGAGAGAGGGAGAGAGAAAGAGACAAAGAAAGAAAGAAAGAAAGAAAGAAAGAAAGAAAGAAAGAAAGAAAGAAAGAAAGAGACAAAGAAAGAAAGAAAGAAAGAGACAAAGAAAGAGACAAAGAAAGAAAGAAAGAGACAAAGAAAGAAAGAAAGAAACTAAGAAAGAAAGAAACTAAGAAAGAAAGAAAGAAACTAAGAAAGTGAAAGAAAGAAACTAAGAAAGAAAGAAGCAGCTAGAGATACCATAAACAGGAGGGAGTGCATTCCAGAGTGCATCCCACTTTCCCAGGGGAAAAAAGTATACATGATACACTTTCAAGTTCAATCTACATTGCTAACATTTTCTTTAGACAATTAACAAAACAATAAAAATCAAGCCCTGATTTGTGGTGCTGGCTGATTTCCAAGGTATAAATGATAACAATGAAAATTTAATAACCTGCTTTCCCAAAAGAGTTTGAGCTGGCTCCAATGCACTCCTGGATTGATATATGCAAACATATGGAGACAGATGGATTGAAATGTTAGAGGAACAAAAAGGCATTCAGTTTGTTTGGAACATGGAGTATATGATGAGGAATAATAAAGTCTGGAAAGATAGGCTGGGTCAGAAGTCAACATGCTTTAGGCAGCTAGGTGGTACAGTAGAAAAAGCTCTGGTTCTAGAGTCAGAAAGATCTATGTTCATATAAGGCCTCAAGATACTTCCTAGCTTTCTGACCAAGGGCAAACCACTTAATTAACCTCTGTTAACCTTGGCTTTCACAACTGTAAAAGAAGGTAATAATAATAATACCTTCCTTTCAGGATTGTTGTGAGGATCAAATAAGATATTTTCAAGCACACAGCACATTGCCTGACATATGTTGTTGCTGAATCATTTCAGTCATGTCCAACTCTTCATGACCCCATTTGGGATTTTCTTGGCAAAGACATTGGAGTAATTTGCCATTTCTTTCAACAACTCATTTTGCAAATGAGAAAACTGAGGCAAACAGGGTTAAATGACTTTCCCAAGGTCACATAGCACCTGAATATCCTCTGCGTCTGGATTTGAACTCAAGTCTTCCTGACTCCAAGTTTGGCACTCTATCTACTATGGCACCTATCAGGAGACTAGTTAAGAAGCTATTGCAAATCTTATAGGTGACAAATGATGAAGGCTTGGACTAGGAGTATGGCCATGTGAGGAAGAAAAAGAGTGATAGAAAAGATCATGTAGAAGAGAATGGTCAACCTTTGGCAACTAATTGGATATGAGGAGTGAGTTGGAGCAAAACATCAAGGATGACTCAAAGGTTTCAAACTTGAATAACTAGACTAAGAAAGTGCCCTCAAAAGAAATAAGGGAGTTATGAAGAGAGGTAGGTTAGCAGAACGAATCTCAGGAGACAGACTGACAGAGAGAAAGAGAGACAGGCAGACAGACAGAGATAGACAGAGAGGGAGAGAGACAGAGAGAGAGATTATGTCATATGCACAGAAATGATCATTGAGCCTGCCATGGAGGACTTCATCAGTACTTCTAGCTCCAAACCCAACCAGGAAACTCCCCATCACTGAATAGCACCAGCCTCTTAATCCCCCAAACCAGCAGAAAATATTGCATGTGCTCTGTATAACCCACCATGAAGAACACACCCACTCATGCTCTAAGTTTCAGGCTTCTATTATAAACTAATAGTAACTGATAAGATTTGATCCTGTGAGAAAGAATTCCTTTTTTGTAATCCTTTTTAATCTTTCACATACACATTCACCCTTCAGCTACCCACTTCCAACCCTCCCCTAGACTTTTATTTAACAGTGCAAAGAGATTAACTTTCTTTAGTATTAACAAGAATTCTGCCCTAAGTTAAATTAAAAATCAGATCATTTCTTTTTGTAAAAAAAAGCATCAGGACATGTCAGCAGGTCAAGCTAACATCTCATTTCAAGTACACAGGAACATTTCAACTGTTTAATTTCTGGGAACCAAAGACCAGCTTGTCCAGTATTTCTATCCACCTAGATACTCTGTGCCACCAGTTTCAGACATGACATGGATGATGAACCAGCAGAGGAGGCTGAGATTGAAAAGACAAATAGGCTGGAGAACCAAGAGAGCAGAGTTACAAAAGCAGAGGCAGGAGAGGATGTGTGGGAGGAGAAGATAGTCAACAGTATCAACAGATGCAGAAAGTTAAGAAAGCTGAAGACTGAGGGAAAGGTCAAAAAGTTTGAAAACTGGTTAGGAGAGTTTCCGTGGAGTGATAAGGGCAGAAGCCATATTGCAAGGAGTTGGGAAGCCAATTAGAGAAGAGAAAGTTGAAACAATGATAACAGAAAGCTTTTTCTAGGAATTTGGCTAGAGAAGGGAAGGACAATAGCTTGAAGGAATTGTTAGGTTGAGTGAAGGGTTTTTTGAGGGTGGAAAAGATAGGGCATTAGTAGGCAGCAGAGACTGAAAATTCATTATTTAAATGAAATTTATTCTTTTTAAGAGCTACTGAGAAAATATGTGGTTCGGTTCACAGTTTCTTCTAAAACCTAACATCAAATGTAAATAGGATCATCAGCTAATAAGTCACTAGATTTTCTTTATAAATTCAGAGCATTGCATATTATGGATACATCTCTTCCTTTTTGTTGGTTCTACTGAAGAGTTCCTTTTTCTATATTTAAAAAATAAAATCATACTTAAAAAGATTTGAAAAAAGATTACTCTTTTATAAAAATGAATAATATGTAAATAGGTTTTGAGTGATAATACATGTATAACCCAGTGGAATTGCTGGGAGGGGGGAGGGAAGAGAGGAAGAAGAAAACATGAATCATATAATCATGGAAAAATATTTTTTAAATAAAATTATTTTAAAAAATAAAAGAATTTTTTTTAAAGTTCTTTTTTTCTACTGTGAGAGATTTTGAAAGGTAATAAAACTTAGTCTGATTTGAGAGAGACAAAGCTTTAACATTTCCAAATCCCCCAGCTCCAATCCACTATAAAGTCTTCACCTCCCTTACTTTCTCTTCACCCATAGGAGCATCTATAATTCATCTATAATTCATCCTCACCTCCAAAGAAAGGCCTCTTTCCTTTCCATCCTTTTCAATCTTTCCCTCTTCTACTTCACCCACTCCCCTGTGGTATCTTCTCTTTCTGAAACTATAGAGTTTACCTTCCTCTCATTTCTAGCTCTTGATTTGGCCCCAACACATCATCCTCTACCACCCTTATATGCTTTCCCATGTTTAACATAGTTCCCCACACAAACAAAAAAACAGTAGGCAGGGTGTCCCCAGGTCCTATCCACAGTACAGGTATCTCATCCACATCATGACTTTCCCCATCACAATTTTGATATATGGTGGGTCATCATAAGAATTTATGTAGGGAATTTCAAAGAGTATCTTTAAAAATGTCTTTTGTTATATATGCAGTTTATTCAGTACTATTTTCTTCAAATTTGTTTCATTTAACATTTTTTCATATTTATTCCATATTTAAAATTTTCTTTTTCACATAGTATTTTTACTTAACAATTATGTACTGCCAATACCCCATAAAAGAAAAAATTCAGACTTCTTTGGGGAAGGCCAAAAATTCATGGAGATCCTGTGTCTCCAACCCCCAAAAGTGAAAGGAATATTGTACTCGCTATCTATCTCTTCACTGTTACATCTACCAGATTTCCACCTTTACCCCTGTCTCCTTGTATCCATTTAGAAAGAAGTCTCTTACTAGACTCAGTTGCTTCTGGTCTCTCTGTCTTCATTATTGTTCCTGAGTGCTATAATTTCTTGAATTTCCATTGCTTGGGGCTGTTGTTTATCCTTCATTTTTGAAAAGGACCACTGACATCATGGGGTAATGTCTTAACTTGCACAAGAATTGCATTTAAGTGAGGCAGAGATGCACAAAGTCATCAGCCTCTCTTCCGGAATCCAAGTCCAGAATGCCTGGTGAGTGGCCCAGGATGCAGTGGATGACTTTGGCCTCTCCAATGTCTAATGTCTGGTGCCCTCCACAATGCCTGCTTTGGTCACCTCCATTTATCATAAGAACAAATTGTTCTCTTCTGCCCATTCTGCCAGGAGAAGTCTTCACAGGCTTTGGGTAGACTCCTCTCTAAGTGACAAGTTTGAGGACCATCGTTATTTTCAACCTAGTTGAACCTGGCTGTTAATACTTGGAGCCCCCTCCTTTATAAGGGAAGTACTTATAACCCTAAAACACTACATAAAGAGAGTTACCACACTAATATTTGTCTCCCCACTCCTTTCACTTGTCCTCCCTCCTTAACCCAGTTAGCTCTGCACCTCTTCCTTTCTGAAGGGCTAATTCATTACTGAAGGAACTGTCCCTCCACTCTAGAGAAGAGCACCCAATTTTATACTCACCACCCCCAAGACTATAAATCAGTAGGTATTATTTTTTGTCTTACCTACTCGTGTCATCAGAGTTACATCATCTTCAGTGCAAGAATCAGGAACACACAAACCAATACTGTAGCTAATTCCATCCTAGGAAACATATTGAAAACCTTGAGTCCAAATGGTCACGAGAACATATGTGATATTTTCTTAGTAATGCTATAGCTCATCAACCTTAAATCCATTAGGTTTCATAACTGCCTTTAAGACTGAATGATCTCAGGACAATTCTCAATTATCTGAGAGGGATAGTAGCAGATCTTGTTCTATTTCTTGTTTATATTCTCACTTAATTCAGCTTTTTCCCAGCTGTCATTATTACCAACGGTGATTTAACATTGCTCCTCTATACAGACTGAAATTTAACAAGACTCAGATGAAAAGATGCGTCCCTTGTTCCATTTTTTACATTTTGTTTTGTTAATATTTATGACTTTTACTTTTATATCATATTCATTTGTAAATGTGCCTGTCTCCTTTCCCCACCCAGCAAAACATCTCTTGTAATAAAGATATAAAAGATTTAAAAAGCAGCTCAGCAAAATCAATGAAAATATCCTCCAAGTATGATAGTATATGAAACATTCTTCATCCACTGTCCACTACTTCTTTGAAGCAAAGAGGAAGGCGAATTCTATCAACTCCTCTCTGGGTCCAGTCTTGGTCAATATAATCACACAGTTCTTAGTTTTTTTGCTGCTGCTGGTGGTGACTTTTTTTCTGTTTATGTTGGTAACTCTGTGCTCATGATCATTTGAATAAGACTTTCTTTATGGTGGTTACTCAATTCCCAATATCTTTATGAGGAATAAAGTTAGTGAAATATTGAGATAAATGAGAATTTTATTGGCTTTCTGGCATCTAGGAAGGAAAAAAAAAAGACATGCAGATCTAGATTTTCTTTGAAGATAAATTCTTGAAGGGAAATAATGGTTCTGGGAAGAAGCCAATATGTGGAAGAGCCAGCTCCTTGATCATGTCTCTATCACCAACTTAACACCCTAGAGACTGAGGAGAATTTTCCCTTGCATAAGAGCTGGAACTCTCTCCCTTGACCTGAGATACTTTGCACTCAGTGGAAGAACTTTCACTCTGTGGCACATTTTTATCTGTCACTTGTATGATTTTTGTTTGCTATCAACTTGGATGAAAAGGTTTATTTTCTATTCACTGTATGTAGTCCTTGTGTAAGTAGAATTTGGTGGGGAGGAAGACAATGCATACTGTTTGGGCTCCTCTTTCCTTGTTGAGGGGTAGTGATTAGGAAAGTAGCTTGAACCTAAAAATTCTTTCCTCTAGATCCGTGTTGGATGACCCACACACCAGAGGGGGCTGCTGTCTTCCCTCTCTCCACAAGGACATGAGGACTTTTCTCCCATCACCATCACTACCCCTACCACCCCTCCCCCTGCCCAACAGCCCAATGGAAGTGATTCCTCCCTCCTCTATTTGGGGGGTGGGGGTGAAAGGGCTGTCTCTAAAAGATTTGTCATCACTGCCCTAGATTAACAAACAACACAGGGTGACTCAAAAGTCTTAGTATGGGCCTTAAACTATTAATTAATTAATTGATCAATCAATAAACACCTATTATATGCTAGACACTGTGCTAAGCACTGAGAATACAAAAAGACAATCCCTGCCCTCAAAGAGCTTACAAACAAATATATAAAAAGCAAACTAAACAAAGGATAAATGGGAAATAATTAATAGAGGAGAGGCTCTAAAATGAAGTGGGGTTGAAGATTTTGGTATTTAAAAGAAGCCAAGTATAAGAAATGATGAACAGGATGACTTCAGAAAAAGCTCGAAAGCGCTACATGAACTGATTCAGAGTGAAATAAGCAGAACCAGGAAAACATTGTACACAGTAACAGCAATATTGTGGTATGATCAAATGTGAAACACTTTGCCGCTCTCAGCAATACAAAGTTTCAGGACAATTCTGAAGGACTTATGACAGAGAATGCTATCTACCTCCAGAGAAAAGAACTGATGGAGTTGGCATGCAGGTCAAAGCTTACTATTTTTTACTTTAGTTGATCTAGGTTTTGATTTGGGCAGTTTGATTTTATATGAATATTCTCTTACAATAGTGAACAATATGGAAATATGTTTTGCATGATAATGCATGTATCACCCAGATCAAATTGCTTATCATCTCTGGGAAGGGGGAAGGAGAAAATCTGGATCTTATCATTTCAGAAAATGTAGGTGAAAAATTGCAATTACATGGAATTGGACAAATAAGATATCTTTTTAAAAAAGGAAGCCAGAGAGGAAGAAAGGTGGGAGAGTATTTTAGGCATGGGGAACAGCCAGAGAAAGTGCCCAGTCAAGCTGGAGTGTCTGATTCTAGGGATAGCTAAAAGGTCAGTGTCATTGAACTGAAGAATATATGTGTGGGGAGTGTAAAAAATAGACTCGAATACAGGACTACAATCCCCACAAGCCTTTGCTCCACTTCCCCAAAATGCTTTGTAATCTCACGGGAATTCTGAGATGGGCCGAGATCGAGGAAGGATTTAAGCTGGTGGCAAAGGTTTTTGGGGTCTTCTTTTGGACTTCCGTTTTGGGTCAGATGTGGCTCTTTCCATAATGTAGGTGAGGTCTCGTCTAGGCCTCTGGCCTAGGCACGTTTTCCTTATCCTGCATTTTCTTTAATCCTTAATCCTTAATAAACCTCTAAAAAATATAATACTCCTTGCAGAGAGAAACTAATTTCTACCTGTCTCCCCATATTCCTAAATTTTAATCTTTACAAGAGTAAGGTATAATAAGCCTGGAAAGGTAGGAGAGGGCTAGTTTCTGAAGAATTTTTTAATGCTAGAATGTTTTATTCTTGATCTTGAAAGCAACAGTAATTCCTAAAACCACACTAAGACTTTTGGGACACTCTGCTTTGGGAGAGAGGCAGACAGACTATTCTATTTGTTATCTCCTCTCTGAGGGGAGCAGAGTGGCCCCAACGTCCTAGAGGAGACCAGAGATAAATATTCATGCCTTCTTCTGAGCCAAATCTAAATGGCTACATGTCCATACACAAACCCTGCATGAGCAACACACACACACACTACACATTGCTGAAGGTAATATGTATATTATTTTTCTGACTCTGCTTACTTTACTCTGCATTAGTTCATATAAGTCAGGAAAAACTTTTTAAAACAAAATACTTAGGAGCAGCTGGGTGGCTCAATGAATAGAGAGAGCTAGGCCCAGAGATGGGAGGTCCTGGGTTAAAATCTGATCTCAGATACTTTCTAGCTGTATGTCTCTGAGCAAGTCACTTATTCCCAATTGTCTTGCCCTTACCACTCTTCTGCCTTGGAACAGACACAGTATGGATTCTAAGATGGAAGGTAAGGGTTAAAAAAAATACAGGCATCACTTCACATTGAGGGGATTAGGGGCATGGCACCCTTATGAAGGCCTTGTAAAAATTTTGGCCCTCCCATCATACCAAAGAAGTCTAACTTTTTTCTTTTTCTTTTATGGGGTGTTTATAATAAAAGAAATTGTATAAATTTGTGGTATTAAAAGATAAACTATATTAACATTACATAATACTATACATACATTTTATGCTTTTCTGAGTTTCTAAACTTCTTCTCTGTCATCTGCTAAACTTTGTGTGTCATCTACAACTTCTAAAAAACTCCCCCCAAATTCCCAATTAATTTCTTAGGCCAACCTGCAATATATAGAAACTGCTATAGGGAAAGTTCTGTGTGGAAGGAATACTGTGCTTAAAAACATTTAATTTCCTAATCTCTACCAAGGTATAAATCGAGGGAAAAACAATTTAGCCTTTTATTTAGCTCTACTTTCATCACTCTTGAGGTGATGCTTTCCATCTACTATAAAGAACCAGAAATAAGGAAGAATTATGCTGAGATGAATGCTACAGGGTAAGAGGAGGAAAGCTAACTTCTTTCTTTTCCCCCCAAATCAAGTCTTTACAGTGTAACTTCATCATTTAATTTGGAGTGTCCAGAAAATCACGGAGCTCTCTGTTTATGTAGAAACAACAACAAAAAAACCCATGGCAAAGACACTTTAAAAAAAATAATTACTGTCTTTTGATTTGAGAATAACTGTGTCTATAACTTTCTCCATTAATACAGATGACTGTGAGGTGACTGTCCTCCATATTTTGTGTCAGCAATTGAATGCTAGTAAAAAGAATGAATCAACTACAGATTTTATTAATAACCTAGACTAATAATTAGAATGCCATTTCTGAAGAGGAAAATGTAATATCAAAAATTAAAACCTCAGGCATGTTTTTGTCAGACTCAGAATTTATGACTAACATTTTGCTTTTGATTCAAACTTATGAATCTATTTCAAAATATCAGAGAAGAAATGTGTATGCACTGATTAAAAACTTAATAAATCCATCAATGTCATTAGAATTGGCCAGTAGGACCTCAGCTACAAATGAAGTGATGAGGACAATCTAATTTGTCCCCTCTCTTTAATAATATGAATCAGTTTGATGGTACTACAATGTGACATGTTGAAAAGTTCAATTTTCTTATTGCCATTTTTATTTAATATTTGGGTCCCAAGAAATGTGACTTTCAGCCATTTGTAATGTTCAAATTTTTTATTTCAGCCTAAAGAGAAAGTAAACCTTTTATTACTTGTCAAAGCAGGAAGGGAGTTCTATGATTTAAAAATTGAAAAGTTCTTCATTTTTAGCTTCATTGACTACGGATTCTCAAATGAAAGGGATTTTGAAGGTCATTAAACACAACACTCCCATTTTATAGAGGAAGAAACTATAGCCCAGAGAAGCTAGAAGACTTACTTATTCAAGACTACATATGTAGTAAGGTAAATAACAGAGTTGGGATTCAAACTCTCATCCTGAGATTCATTTTCAGTTTCCCCCCACTGCATCTTACTCTAAATCATCACAACCATAATATTGTATTCTTGAGCCCAACCTGGCAGGTCAACCCTAACTTTCTGCATCTGACCTTTGTTTCCAGGAAAGGAATTGTTGGTATTGGAAAATCTACATCTGACTTTAGACTTTAGCGAATAGCTAACAGGAGGAAAGGCTGAAGACCTGGCAAAAGTGGGGAACATATGTTTATATTATGATTTCCACCATCCTAAGAAGCCTTGAGTTGCCCATTTCTCTTCATTCAGCTTGGACTACTGACATAGTCCCTAGAATCATTCATTTTGGGAGGGTTATAGAGATTCTTTTAAAAATATATTGTATTTTCCCCATTACATGTAAAAATAATTTTAATATTAATTTTTTTTAATGTTGAGTTCTAAGTTCTCTCTCTCTCCCTCCCAGTCTTCCCTCCTCCCTGAGACAGTAGTCTGATATGGATTTTACATGTACAATCAGGTAAATTATTTTTCCATATTGGTCATTTTGTGGAAGAGAGAAGGAGGAAGAAGAGGAGGAGGAGGAGAAAGAAAATGAAATATAGTATGTTTTGGTCAGCATTCATATTCTACCAGTTCTTTCTCTGAAAGCGAATTTTTTCTCATGAGTCTCTGGGATTGTCTTAGATCACTGACCACTGTATTGCTGAAAATAACTAGGTCGTTCACCATTGTTCATCAAAAAATATTGCTGTTGCTGGGTACGATATTCTTCTGGTTCTCACTTCACTTTGTCTCAGTTCATGTAAGCCTTTCCATACTTTTCTGAAATCATCCTGCTTGTGATTTCTTATGGCACAGTAGCATTCCATTACAATTACATACCACTTCTTATTGAGCCATTCCCCAATGGATGGCCATCTCTTTAATTTCCAATTCTTTGCTAGGTCCTTCAAGTGGAGAAACCCTGATTAATCTTTAGGGTTTAATAAAGCTCACTTCAATTGTATTCAAATATTGGCCATATTGTTCATTCTCTCATCTCCCAGTGACTATAGAGAGACTAGGGGCAGGGAAAGGGTGGCTGATTCTCTTGCAAGAAGAACCTTTGGTCTTACATGGGCTGAGATTTACTGCTGAAGAATCAATTCTCCCAAATCCTAGTAAACTCCAGCTGTGGATACAATATCTTACAGGTAAGACCATGGGTTCCATCATTCACATTCCCAAGTATGGTAACTCTCAGGGGTCTTCATCTCATGTTAGGAGAGACATTCCAATTATTGTTTGTGGAACTTAAAGTAGTGATTTGGAGTCTGAATATTCAGGTGCGAATACCTCCTTCCTATTCATTATTTATGTGACCTTTAGCTAATCCAATTGACTTCTTCTGAGTCCCAGTTTCCTCCCCTGTAAAATAGAGGTAGGGTAAAAAGAAACTCCAAAGGCCTTTTTAGATCCAAATTTGTAATTTTGTTTTTATTCAGTCATTTCAGTCATGTCCAATGCTTTATGGGATTTTCTTGGGAAAGATATTGGACTTGTTTGCCATTTCCTTCTCTAACTCATTTTACAGATGAAGAAATTGAGGCAGAGAGAGTTAAAGTGATTTGCCCAAGTTCACCCAGCAGATTTGAACTCCTGACTCCAGGCCCCACAATATCTACTGTGCCATCTAGCTAGTATCTTTGATACTTTGATCCTAAATAAGAAATTTTTAGCTAGTTGATGCTCTACATTAAGAGAATGATCAACAAATAACTCAACTGGAAAAATTTTTTTAAAGATTTTGCCACTTTTCAAAAGGCTCTAATACACTAAAAGAGCATCTCAATGTTTTTTTCAATGATATACAAAAAGTGTCTTCAGACTCTTCCTTACTGTGTGACCCTGAGCCTAGTCCTTACTGCTCTTCTGCCTTGGAACTAATACACAGTATTGATTCTAAGATGGAAGGGTTTTTGTAAAAAGATAGACACAAAGTAAAAAGCTGTGTGTCCAAAGGTGTTTAACTTCCTGATCCCTGGTTTCCTCATCTATAAAACTGGGATGAGGATCCTTGTGCTATCCAATTTACAGATTGTTGAGAAGGATGCATTTTGTAAATATAAATAAAAACTATTTATTGCAACTTATCAAATTCATCTCATTATCCTAAAGATGGTCAATCCAATAAAAATGAGGCCTTTCTGTTAAAGAGATATTTGCTATCATGGGAATTAATGAGGCAGCAGTTTAATACATGGTTTTTAGAGAATGCAAGTTTTAATGCAAGCCCTAGTATACCTTGAAAGCTTCAATTTATTCACTTGTGAAATGGGAATATTACTCTAGATCTACCTTTTTTTTTAGTACACTTAACCAGATGACAAATGGCAAATTGCTTTCCAAAATGTTAAATGCTGAAAAAGATAAAAGTCAAACAAAAAGAAAGATCACATGTTTAAAAGTGCTTTTTGTCCTTTGTGAAGAACTCTACATAAACCCAAGCAATTATTCCCAAACGCAGGTTAGGGGAGGAAAGCCTTTTGAAAGTAGTTGGAAGTTCTTCGTGGAAGAGGAAATCAGTGGGATGTCAGAGAGTTGTATTATGTCCCAATACTACACACAGAGAAATAAATGGAACAACCTACCTGCTGTATCTGAAGCTTGCAATAGCGCCCTTGGAAATGCTCCCTGGGAGTTCTGGTAGAGAGGCATTCGCTGTAAGATCCCAATCTGTCCACATTCCCATTCAGAATGTTGCTGCCCAGCTTCCCAGTGGCATCATACACTAAGCATTGAGAACACAAGCCCTCATGTCAAAAGATGCATATGGGAATCTCAGACCTTCAGAGGGGCAACTGACTTGTCCTTCTTTAGTTTAGGAATATTATCCGATCAAGAAAGGACACCTACTCTTTTATACTCCATTTTCCTTGGTGGAGAATAAAAATATGTATTCCCAATTATTTATGTATTTTTAACTGTTTTCTAGTTTAATTTTTGCTAACAATAACATTATGGGAAATGAAAAAGTATATCTTAAATGAAACTTGAAAGAGAAAAGGATAAGGGCTGTTTGGTGGCTAAGTGGATTAAAAGCTAGGGCTAGAGACTGGAGGTCCTGGGTTCAAATTTAGCCTCAGATATTTCCTAGCTGTGTGATCTTAGGCAAGTTACTTAATCCCAGTTACCTAGTCCTTACCACTCTTCTGTCTTGAAACCAATGCTTAGTATTAATTCCGTAATAATTAAAATTATGAGACTGACAGTAGTTTAATAACTTTATTATGCATAATTAGAAATCTGTTACCTTAAAAACTACATTACCTGGGATACCACTTACATCCTTTTGTTACATATTTCCTGTAGACAGAGCATATTAGGCAGTGGGGTGGCTTGTCCCAGGCTCTTTGCTTCCTGTTGCGACCATAGTGATGGTAAGGAGGGTTTTTTAACAGTCTGATTAGCCATGGGCATGTGGTTTTTTATTTTGTTATCTTTTTATTCCTTTACTTCTAATGATCATTAATAAATCTCCTAAAATATAATATTTTTATTATTGCACATTAATTTTAATTTTTATAATTAAATCAAAGTAATAGAAATAGTAGTAGTAGAGGTAGTAAAGAGAAGGAAAGATAGGAAAGTTGTAGAGAGATACTTAGCTTTCTAATCCATTGACCACTATGATGGGCCAATAATCCAATAATCTCTCCATGCTCCAGCCTCAAGACCCTGACTGGCTCTTGGTCTGACCTTATAAACTCTTTTCTTCACCCATTCACTATCACATGTCACATCTTAGGAACCAATCATAGTTCCTTAATTTGCCTGGGCTGCCCAGGGGGCAGTGGAATCAGTTTCCTGTCTTGTTGGTTCCTTGGTTCTTTAACTTCCTTTCTCTGAGTGCTTATCTATACCTGAATTTACTCTTGGTTCTTTAACTTCCTTTCTCTGAGGCCTTGACTATACCTGAATTTACTCAATGGTCTTTGACCTCCAGGTTACTGAGAGATGATGTTAAACAAAGCGAGAGAGAAATTTGCTTCTGACAATTCTAAGGTAGAAAAATGGAATTTTAGTAACTACCTCATCTAACAGGTAACAGTAATAACAATGGTGAGAATATATGTATTATTTTAAGGTTTGCAAAGTACTTTATAAATATAATTTAATTTGATCCTCATAACAACTCTATGAGGTAGATGCTATTGTTATTCTCCCTTTAGAGAGGAGGAAACTGAGGCAGACAGAGGTTAAGTGACTTTCCATGGGTCACAAGACCAGAAAGTATCAGAATCTAGATTTGAACTCAGGTCTTCCTGACTCCGGTGTTCTATCCATAGTTCCCTATGGAACTAGCTAGCTGCTTCATGGTATGGTTAAATGACTTATCTAGTGGAATAAGAATGAGGCCCCAAAACTCTAGTCCTATTTCCACTCCACCAAACTATGTTAAATGGAGAATCGCTTTGGGAAGAGATGGAGTTTTCATGGAAGAATCTTCTAATAATCTTCACATATTTTCCCCAGACTTTATTCTGCTCCAGTTTTGTGTGCTACAAAGATTCCTGAGCACTAGGACAAAGGCATGAGTTCTAGTCCCAGTTCAACTACAAAGGAACCACGGATCTCTCCTGGGATCCATTTCTTCATCTGACAAATGATAAGTGGGGTTTGGACTATGACTTCTAATGTTTCTCATAAGCCATGATTTCTCCCATGTCACTAATTTAGAGGAAGAGACAGAACACAACCCATTGAAAAGTCTTCTGGATTTGGCATCACAAGACTTCAGTTCATACTTTGGTTCAAGTATTTATTACCTGTGTGAGTTTGGACAAGTCTCTTAATTTCTCTGGTCTTCAGTTTCCCCATCCATGAAACAGGAGAGGAGGGACATGAAATTAGATAGCCTGTTAGGTTTTTCCAGTCTTACCTATAATCCTATAAATTTATACTCCAAGAAACTGATAAGGAGGTATGGGCAACTGGTCCATCACAGCTCTAATCTCTGAAATATCTGCTACTAGAGAGATACTGTGTTATTTCCTAAGATTTCATAAGAAACAAAAAGTG
This sequence comes from Monodelphis domestica, assembly GCF_027887165.1. Lineage (NCBI taxonomy): Eukaryota > Metazoa > Chordata > Mammalia > Didelphimorphia > Didelphidae > Monodelphis > Monodelphis domestica. The sequence continues at coordinate 435,918,080 of NC_077229.1, read as the reverse complement.
CATGAGCCTTTAACTTAATTAATACAAAGCACAAAAGCCTAAATAATTAGTCCTAAAACAATATCTCAAATGATATTACAACACTTATATTTTTGGCACTAAACCATATTTTCATAGGATAATATTATCCTAGATTCAAAGCTGTAACCTCACAGCCCAATGAAAACATCCCCCTTATTTTAGGATGAGGAAACTGGGGCCCAGAGTGGCAAAACAACTTATGCAAAGTCATACAGGTAATAACTGGCCCTAAAGTTAATATTTAGTATATTTATTGTTGTTGTTTAGTCATGTCTGACTCTTTGTGACCCTGTTTTGGGTTTTTTTTTGGCAAAGATATTGGAATGATTTGCCATTATTTCCTTCTCCAGCTCATTTTACAGACAAGGGAACTGAGACAGAATTAAGTGACTTGACCATGGTCACACAGTGTCTGAGGCCAGATTTTTTTCCTTTTTTTTAATTTAGAATATTTTTTCATGGTTACATGTTTCATGATTCCCCCCAAAACCCCCACCTTGCTCTTTCTTCCTGCCTCCCAAATTTGACAAGCACTTCCACTGGGTTATACATGTATCATTGTTCAAAACCTATTTATGTGTTATTCCTATCTGCAGTAGCACGATCCTTTAACTCAAAATCCCAATCATATCCCTATCACATTACATGATCGATCACGTATTTTTCTAATGCATTTCTGTTCCCACAGTTCTTTCTCTGGATGTGGATAGTGTTCTTTCTCCTAAGTTCCTCAGGATTGTCCTGGTTCATTGTATTGTTATTAGTAGCAAAGACTATTAATTCGATTCTGCCATAATGTACGATGTTCTCCTGGTTCTGCTCCTCTCACTCTGCGTCACTTCCTGGAGGTCGTTCCAGTCTCCATGGAATTCCTCCAGTTTATTATTCCTTTGAGCACAATAGTATTCCATCACCAACATATACCACAATTTGTTCAGCCATTCCCCAATTGAAGGGCATCCCCTCATTTTCCAATTTTTTGCCACCACAAAGAGTACAGCTATGAATATTTTTGTACAAAGGTTTTTTTCCCTTTATTATCTCTTTTGAGTACAAACCCAACAGTGGTATGACTGGGTCAAAGGGCAGACATTCTTTTAAAGCCCTTTGTGCATAGTTCCAAATTGCTCTCCAGAATTCACAACTCCACCAGCAGTATCCTAATTTTGCCACATCCCCTCCAGCTATCACTTCCTTTTGTTGCCATATTGGCCGGTAGGGGTAAGATGGTACTGAGGCCAGATCTGAACTCAGGAAGAGGAGTCTTCTCTATTTTAGTCCCAGTACTCTATCTATCTTGCCACCTAGTTGTCCAATGTTTAGTATTAACTCTCTTAAAAGTTGGAGAGAATCTTTTTTTTTTTTTAACATCTGAATCACCTTGAAGTGACTTAGGGTATTTATTACAGGAAATGGTTGTTTCTGTTTTGTTTTGTTTTTTGTTTTTGATGAGCCATTTTTGAGAAAGTCTCCTCACAGACCTTGGTCAGGTCAAGTAAAACAAATCATTTGTTCCAACAGTCTCCTCTTCTTTTGACTAACTCTGTCATTCAGAGTAGAGGAGTTCAGCCAGTGGGTATGAGTTGCCATTGGCCTTTTGGAAATTGGTTTGTACTGTTCCAGGTTGTTATCATATGAAGGAAAGAACTGCCCACCCAGCCTCCTCCACATACATTGACCTTTGCACTCAAATCTACTAGTCATCAGTTCAGTAATTTGCATCTATCCTTAGTCTAGCTACCATATTGAATTTTGCAGAAAACTTATGTCAAAAATTCTTGCCATGTCCCACCACTCTCTCATATGATTATTATCATATATCACATATATAATAATAATTCTGATTATTATAGTAAATCTCACTTGGTAGAATTTAGCTACCTATAACTTCTTTTTAGAAAAGTACTATAATTTTGCTCTATAGTAAGAACAAATTTACCATCTTGGGCATGTATATTGAGAACTTAAAGGAAGTGCTTTAACTTCTGAAAAAATGTACAAATGTGGGCTGAACAAATTGTGGTTGTCTGTTGGTGATGGAATACTATTGTGCTCAATGGAATAATAAAGTGGAGGAATTCCATGGAGACTGGAACAACCTCCAGGAAGTGATGCAGAGTGAGAGGAGCAGAACCAGGAAAACATTGTACACAGAGACTGATACATTATGGCATAATTAAATGTAATAGACTTTTCTACTAGTAGCAATGTAATGAACCAGGACAATACTGAGGAACTTAGGAGAAAGAATGCTATCCACATCCAGAGAAAGAACTGTGGAAATGGAAATGCATTAGAAAAATACGTGATCAATCATGTAATGTGATAGGGATATGATTGGGATTTTGAGTTAAAGGATCGTGCTACTGCAAATATGAATAACACATAAATAAGTTTTAAACAATGATACATGTATAACCCAGTGGAAGTGCTTGTCAGATTTGGGAGGGGAGGAGGGAATAGACGGGGGGTGGGGCATGAATCAGGTAACCATGGAAAAATATTCTAAATAAAAAAGGGGGAAAATGTACAAATGTGTAATTTTTATGTAAATGTTCTTATGAAGTTTGCAAGTACTATTTTTTATTATCTGGAGAAAGTTTATTAGAACATGTTTGTAAAGAGGAAGATAAGAGAACATTTGTAAAAAGGAAAAAAATAAATTTATTTTTGAAGACTAGATCCAATTTGTTTGTAGTAAAATGCATATTCTTAAAATTTTTATGCCTTAAATTAAAAATGAAAATGTTTATCTGGACTTAAAATATATAATAATTAGACTAATATAATTATAATCAGAATCTACCTTGGAGGTTCTTGAGTCTAAGTGCCTCATTTTATAGATAAAGAAGTTAAAGTACAGACACATCTGAAACAAGAGGGCCAGCCAAAACTGGGAGGGGAAAGGAATAAGCTTTGTTTAGCATCTATTATGTGCCACACACTGTGCTTAGTGCCATGTAAATATTATCTTCACCATCATGCTGCAAGGTAGGCACTGTTATTATCCTAATTTTACAGTTGAGGAAACTGAGGCTAACAGAAGTTAAATGGCTTCCCTAAGGTCATTCAGCTAGGAAGTACCTGAGGCCAGATTTGGACTCAGGTTTTCTTGACTCCAGGACCAGTACCTATCCACTGCACCACTTAGCTGCTCAGGGAAGGGTCTGAAGAAGGATTTGAAACCATATTTCCCAGACTCAAGGCCACTGTTCTTTCCACCACAACTTTATAGAATTTGGTAATTCCCAAACCTCACTGACTTGTCCCCAACTTCACAACTGAGGTTGATTAGATTGCAACTACTGAATTGACATGAAAAGCTAAAGAGGGCAGAATCAAAGATTAAATATGATAGAGAGAAGATAGTAGAAGAATAACTACCCACCCACACATACATACATACATACATACATACATACATACATACATCACCCCTTATACAACAGGTTCATGTTCATAATCAGTTGCCCTTGCTTCCCACTCCCCTCTGGGGAAGCATGTGGGATCCAAAATTGGAAGCAACCAATATTTCCAAGGTCAACACAGGCAACAGAAAGCAGAGTTGGAATTCAAAACAGACCTTCTGATTCCAAATTCAATGTTGTAGTCACTAAATGATGAAACTCCATTTCCTGTTTAAAGTGCATGGTTTTTTATAGGCTGTTTTTTTTGTTTTTTTTTTTAAGGCTTGCCAAATGATGTAATTCTGGGTGCCATGGGGAGGTTTGGATTATATTTGTTTCTTTTCTCATTATGGACTCCCTTGAGCAAATTGCCCTTTTCTGGTTATCGCCTTAATATTCTTTCATTATGACCACAAGAGACCTAGAGGCACTTCTGTATTAAACTGCATCATGATGATGATGATGAAGAGGAGAAAGAAGTGTATGTCAATGATTAGAGGTACCTGCTATTTAAATTAACATGATACTCAGTGCAAGTTTTCATTTCCCCAAAACTATAAACAATTCATTTCAATTATATTAGACTAATGGCATCAAATTTCTGTTTCTACATGGAAACATGGAGGCATTGGCAGAGATTAGTCTCTGAGATGGGATAGAAAGAAAAGAAAAACCTTGACCAAAGCATCTCAATATGCAAAAATAGGGTTGTCTACCTGAAAAATCTGAGACAATGATATCTTCAAGATATGTATCAAGGCAGGCAGGGAACTTGGACTGATTGAGAAAATTAAAGGTAAAGAAATTAAAATAATGACCAAATTATTATTTGATGTAGATTTTATTTAATATATAAAATTTAAAGATAAAGAAAATTAACAATTAATCATCTTATTTGATATTATACAACTAATTTGAGGATGTGATAAGACTAGAACTCAGTTCTCTTGATTCATATAGCCTAGTGCTCTTTCTCCTTTACCAGAATGAATTGTCATAGAAACAAGTCATGGAGGGAAAAGCTCACTTGGATAACAGTTTTTATACAAAATTGGAAACTCATTCTTTTTCTAAGAAGTATTTATTTCATTGCAGTATGGTCTAGTAAAGTAGTTTTACTCATTTCTTTGCTACTATCTGTGTAACATCAGGTAAGTCATTTAATTTTTCCTGAGTGGACCTCAGTTTCTTCATATTTGACATGAGGGAAATGGAACAAGTTATTTCCAGTTTTATGATTCTAGCCCTGAACTTGGAATCATCTAAGATGAATCTTGACCCTGACTTTGCTAGATGTGACCATGAATGGACAAACACATAACCTCTCTGAAACTGTTAATTCCTATGAAATGGAGATAATAATACTTATATGTTTGTGGGAAGGATTATTTTTTTGGCAAAGATAGTGGAGTTAGTTTGCCATTTCCTTCTCTAGGGCATTTTACAGGGTCCCACAGCTAGTAAGCATCTAAGATCACATTTGAACTCAGGAGTATGAGTCTTCCTGACTCCAGGCCCAGTACTCTATCCACTGTGTCCTTTGAGAAATACTGCCAACTCTTAATATGCCATGGAATTGGAGGTAGAAAGTTGAAATCTATAGATAATCCAGAAATGTTATCTTAGAAAACATTATCAATTCTGTCCCTGAAAACTTCTTTAACAGATTGACTCACATTTCACCTCCCCTCTTTCCTGCTGGTTCCATCTCTAAAATAAATAGTTGTTCAAACCACCTGAATTTAGGCTGCAGAAGACTACAGTTAGATGCAGAGGGTGAATAATTCACAAGCTGGATAATGAGCCCTTAACAAATGCAGAGTTGGTTGTACTTGGGGAGAAGGAGGAGGAAGAAGAAAAAGAGGAGGAAAATAAAGGCTCTCCTCTGAACTAAGTAAGTATAGAAGTGGGGAGACACTATGGGGAAGATAAAAAGAGAGCACATCTCTAGTCTGTCATTTATCACCTGTATGACCATCACCAAGTCATTTCCTGCTTGAGTTATATCTTCCTCATCTGCAAGATGAAGGGTTGAGAAAGCTGCTAACTGCATACCTTTTGCCCCAGAAATACCACTATTAGGCACACACCCTACAGAGATCAAATAAAGACAAAAAAAGTCTTAAAAAAAACCAAAAAATTGTGTATAGCAATTCTTTTTGTGGTGGCCAAGAAGCAGAAATTAAGGGAGTGCCCATTAACTTGGGAATAGCTGAAAATGTGCTGGAAGGATAATGTAATGGAATACGACTAGACTCTGAAAATAATAGATCATTTCAGAGAATCCTGGGGGAACACAGAGAGTGAAGGGAACAGAAAAAGAGCAAATTATACTATAATGTAAATGTAAAAATGAAGAATTTGATTGATATGGTGATAGACCATGACACCGGAACACTGATGGTAAAGAATGCTACCCACCTCTTGCCAGAGAGGTGACTAAGTATGGAGAATGAGATACATTTTTGGACATGAAAATTATAGGATTTGCTTTGCTTAATTATAATAACTTGTTTCTAGGGATTTGTCTTTTTTTTTTAAGTGGGTGGTTAGGTGGGAGAGAGAAAAAAATAAATGCTTAGTAACTGAACAAATAAAATTTAATTAAAAAATAAATGATTATAACTGAAAATAGAAATTGTACCTTAAAATTAAAATAAAAGGCCTGGATTAAATGACCTTTCAATCCTGTCATTTTTCACAGCCTTCTTGCCCTTCATGAACTTCTGATCTAAGTGGGGACACTAATTCATAGAAGACAATTAAATAGCAATGAAAATAAATGATAATGGTGAATGCTACAGGAATTCAGCGGCAGCGGATGGCAACATGAATTGGATGAGACAGAAGAAGGCATTATGAAGAAAAGGAAACTTAAGCTAAGCCTTCCATGCTGGGTTCTAACTTGGAGGAATGGCACTCTAAAAGTGGGTTATTCAAACAAGACTGATGGTCAAGAATGAGCATGATGCAACTTTGAGAAGACTGGAGAGACAGAAGGTAAAAGTAAAAGGCTTATTTTGAGAAGTAGGGAAGATGAGTTTGTTTGTTGTTGTTTTTTTTAACAACTCTTACCTTCCACCTTAGAATCAATATACTCTATTGGTTCCAAGGCAGAAGAGAGGTAAGGGCTAGGCAATGGGGGTTAAGTGGCTTGCCCAGGGTCACACAGCTAGGAAGTGTAGGTCTGATTTGAACCCTGGACCTCCCATCTCTGGGCCTGGCTCTCAGTCCACTGAGCTACCAAGCTGTCCCTAGGAGATCAGTTTTCATAGTCCATAAGGGTTTAGGCTCTGACAAACCTTATACATGAGGCTATGGAACATGAACTTAAAGCATTTGTCCAGTATAGTAGAAAAAGTAACAGTTTTTGAGTCAGAAGATATTGATTTGAAATTGGCTTTTTTTTAAAATGTAATTTTTTAAAAATATTTTTCCATGGTTAAATGATTCATGTTCTCTCCCTCTCCTCTTCCCTCCCTCCTCCCAGAGCTGATTCCACAGAGTGGTGCAGAGTGATCCCACAAGCAATTCCACTGGGTTATACATGTGTTATCACTTGATACCTATTTCCATATTATTCATTTTTATAATAGAGTAATCTTTTAAAACTGAAACCCCAAGTCCTATACCCATATAAACAAGTGATAGGTCATATGTTTTTCTTCTGTGTTTCTATTCCCACAGTTCTTTCTCTGGATGTGGACGGCGTTCTTTCTCATAAGTCTCTCGGAATTGTCCTGGATCAATGCATTGATATTAGTAGCAAAATCTATTACATTTGATCATTCTACAATGTTTCAGATTCTGGATACAATGTTCTCCTGGTTCTGCTCATTTCATTCTGCATCAGTTCACGGAGGTCTTTCCAGTACTTTTAGAAATCACATAGTTCATCATTTCTTACAGCACAATAGTGTTCCATCACCATCGTAGACCACATTTTGTCCAGCCATTCCCCAAATTGAGGGACATCCCCTCATTTTCTAATTTTTGAAATGGGCATTTCTGCTTATTTTCTGTATGACTTTATTGAAATTCCATAACCTCTCTGATCCTTCATCTCCTTCACTGTAAAATAAGGGGTCAGATTAGATCATCTAGCCTATAACTTCATCCTATAGATCTGGGGAAGAAAAAATTTTTTTTCCTAGAAAGGCTCTGAATACTGAAACTAGAAGGCAATATCTAACTCACTCTTCTCATTTTTTAGATCAAGAAGATGAATCCCCCAGAAGTTAAGTTCTGTGCCTAGCAACAGAGCTAGATCTGATCCCTAGTTCCTAGTCCATTGATCTTTTTAAGCCATCACAGAGCTTCAATGATCAACAGAAATAGGCTTAAATTTAAAGCTTATAAGGGACCTTGGAAATTTTCTAGTCTAATCCTCTCATTTGATAGATAAGAAAACTGAAGCCCAGAGGTGAAGTGATTTGCCAGAGGTTGAGAAGGAGGGTGGTTTTTAGCTCAGGTAAGAGAGTTGAATGTGGGAGGGAGAACAGGCGAGTTTTGAGTTCAGTAGAGAACAATGTAATTTGCTGTGCTTGGCTTTTTATAGAGAGAGATGTATTATTTTTCTAGCTAGGACTGCCCTCAGCTTCCCATAAGTAAACTGTAGCAGGACTCCTCTCTCTGCTTTGTTGGTTCCTTTGGCTGAATCTTTATATTCTTCCCGTTCCTTAGGATTGCTGGGAGTTAATAAGGTTCTTTCCTAAATAGGGTCCTTTACTTTCTTTGTATGTCCTTTGTCCCTTGGTGGCCTCATCCCTCCCATCCTTCTGATCATCACCTCTTTGCAGATGATTCCCAAATCTGTATCTATTCCTTCATTATTTACCTTGAATTCTCTGTTCAGTTCCAGTTGCTTGATGGATTATGTCTTCCAGCTCAGCATAGTTCAAAAAACTTTCACCATCCCTTCCTCTAAATCTGCATTTCTCTTAGGACAAAATGGGTGAGAAAAGTGTGACTATATGGGTGAAATTTTTATGACAGAAGTTTGTATGATCTAAGGTCCTTTCTAATTCTAAATTGTAAAGTTTTTTAATCTCTCGCCCCAGCAAGCTTCTAACTTTTTAGACTTTAATACCATGCCTCAGTTGTAGTCTCACATTGGAACCTCCTTAGTGCCTGGGGCTTCCTAACTCTGGAACATGTATCTTTCTCTGTGGTCTTCTCACCCTGGAATATCCCTCCTCTATGCAGGCCCCCTTCTAAGTGTTGAGTTCCTTTCCATTCCTCTATTTGAGGGAAGGAAAGATACTGCAATTATGAGATGACAATGGATGATGTTTGGATGAGAAAGGCAATGAAAAGCTCAGAGAAAGAAGATATTTGGGGTTTTTGTTTGTTTTAGTTTTTAGTGTTTATTTTTATTTCTAAATCCTGTCCTCTCTACCCTTCCTTCACCCTTTGAGAAGGAAAGAAATATTATGTTCATTATACTTATGAAGTCATACAAAAATATATTTCCACAGTAGTCATGTTGTAGGTGGAGTAGGGAAGAAACATTTTAAAAAGAGAAAAAATTTGTTTCAATTTGTAATAAAAAACCCATCAGTTCTCTATCTGGAGGTAGCATTTTTTCATCACGGGTCTAAAGAAGATATTTTAGATGAAAAACAAGACTTGGTAATTTAGAAACAGAGGATGAAAGAGAAAGATTCATTCTCCAACATCCTTTCTAAAAGGTGTTCATATGTATATATGAGATCTTGTGTGTGGGTAAATAGTGATTGTCATTAATGTGGATAGGTATTGTGAAAATTGGCCAAGAGGAAGATGATGAGTTAAGTTTCAGATATCTCAAGGTCAAAGTGACAGTGAGCCATCTGATAAACAGACTGTAACCCAGGCCATGTCTCTGCATATAGATTTGAGTCATAAACATAGAGCTTATATTTGAAGTAATAAGATTAAAGAGAGCAGAGGCAAGGAGAGGAAAGGAGAAGAGAAGAGAGAGGGGGAAAAGGAAGGGAGAGAGGAAGGGAGGGGAAGAAGGGAGGAAGGAACAAAGGAAGGAAAGTTGGAGAGAGGAAAAGAAGGAAGAGGAAAGGCAGAGAAATGCATGAAGAGGCAGCACCATTTTAGGATATACATTCATTTGTAAAAGGAGCAAGAATCTGGACTTAATACAGGCTCAGATAAAAGGAAAAAGAGCTGTCAGTGGGAACCAATAAGAAACTAAAAATGGAAGGAACCCTCAGGAAAAGTTATTACCATAGTATAATAGAAGTGAGGAGTTTCAAGAAGGAAAATAGATTTGGTCAGTAGTATTAAGCATCACAGAGGTCAAATAGAATGAGGACTGAGAAAAGGTAATGAAACTGACCCAGAGGAAGGTCACTGAAGATCTCCGAGAGAACAGAGTAAAAGGAATGGAACCTAAATTGTATGGGACTGAGGAAGGAGTGGGTGAGGAGGCAACAAAATAAAGGTTTGTCAGTTACAGGAAGTTGAGAAATAGAAGGGTAACTTAAGGAGATGACAGAACCCTGAAGGAGGTGGTTTTTCTTTTTTAAGACAGGAAAGGCTTGAGTGGATTTGAAAGCAGAGGGGGAACTAGTAGAGAGGAGACTGAATTTTATCCTCACACCTGAATTACCTTAACAGACTATGCAGCAGCTTGTCAGTCTCTCTGGCTCTCTTTGGAACAAATCTAAATCTTTCTGTTTATCTTTCTGTAATATGGCTTCATCCCACTTGTTCAAGCTTACTTTTCTCAGTTTATTTCTTTTTACTTCCTTCCTTCCTTCATTTCTTTTGTTCTTTCTCTTTCTTTCCTATTTATTTATCTATGATCTATCTGTCCATTTGTCTACTTACTTATCATCTATCTATCATTTATGTCTATCATCTATATCATCTATCTATGTCTGTCTATCATCTATCTCTCTGTCTGTCTATCTGTCATCTATCTATCTATCTATCTGTCTGTCTGTCTGTCTGTCTGTCTGTCTGTCTGTCTGTCTATCCTCTACTCTTTATTAACCCATCCACATGTTAAGCTTCCTTCCATATCTGTGCCTTTGCTGATGTAGTTTCTATTACCTCTTTCCCCTTCATCTCAAATCTCACTTCTTCCCCTTTGAAGTCTTTTAAAAAATTTTCCAGTCATTTTTCCCTTTCCCTAACTCTAACTATGCTGAAATACTATGGAGCAATTTTGGGGGGGTTAATGGTATTATTGTTTTCCTCTGTCTAGGCAGTTAAGTAGTACAGTGGATAGAGCTCTGTGCCCAGAATCAGGAAAACTTGGACTTCAAATCTGGCCTCAAACCCTTACTAACTGGACAAGTTAGTTAACCTTTGTCTCAGTTTCCTCAACTCTAAAAAGTGGGGAAAATAATAGCATCTACTTTCCAAGATTTTTGTAAGGAATGCATAAGATAATATTTGTAAAATGCTTAGCACAGTGCCTGGACAAATAGTAGATACTTCAAAAAGCTTGTTTCCTTCCTTTCTTCCTTTCCCACAAGGTTGTGAATTCTATTAGGATAAATATTGTGCCATATACTTCCTCATATTCTGACCTTTAGTGCCCATCTCCAACCTGGGCACTATGATTCCACTGAGAAGGAAGGCTGCAAATAAACTTGTACGTGTGTGGTGTGTGTGTGTCTACTATGTGCCAGGTACTTTACAAAGATCATCTCATTTAATCGTAACAAAAACACTGTGAGATAGTGCTGTGTGTATCCCCATTTATAGCTAAGAAAACTAAGGCAGACAGAGGTGAAGTGACTTATCCACTGATATATGGAAATCCCAGGTGAGCAGTCTCTCAACCAATAGAAACCAGATCTCTCTCTGTCTCTCTCTCCTACAATTAAAAGAGTTTTCTATAGCACTGAGAATATGTAACTTGCCCAGGATCACATAGCCAGAGTGTACCTCAAATCAGGATTTGAACCCAGGTCCTCCAGGCTTCAAGGACAGCTCTTTATTCATTACACCAGAAATGTCAAACATGCTGCCTGTGGTCCAGCAACACTCCAGAATATACCCAAACTACATTAAAATGTAATTAGGAAATACTTAACAAAATAAATAAATTCATTAAAAAAAAGATGACATTAAATTAAAAAAAAAAACCTTACCTTCTGTCTTAGTATCAATTCTAAGAGAAGAGTGGGAAGGGCTAGGGAGTCAGGGTTAAGTGCTAGATTCGAATCAGGTCCTCCTGACTTCAGGCCTAGTTTTCTATCTACTGTGCTACCTAGCTGCCCCAATAATAATACAATTTAAAATTTATATCACTATATAACCCTCATAATCCTTATGTATTAATTATTGGCCACAGTTTCTATTTGAGTTTGTCCCCAATGTACTACACCATATTTCTCTGGGCATATAATCCAGGGATTTTCCCATAAATACGTTAGTTTCCTCATTATTTATGAACAATAGTCAGAGCTTGCTGATTAGATTGACTCATGAGCCACCCTTTTTTTTCTTCTCCCTAAAAATGACTATATTACTAGAAAAACTCAGTTGAAAAGATGGGGCAGAATCCCAAACAATGCCTAAAAATGATATACCAATTTCAAGAGTAGACACTGCCTCAACCAGTACTGGCTGCTACATGAAATGGAAATCGGGTCAGACATGCAGGCACCCAAATCCTACATGCTCCACACAACCATCCTGCACAATGATTCATCCTATTCATTTGGGGACCAAAGAACTCGGGTACTATTTTTAGCTTTGCAAAAGAAAATACACTCCTCTCTTCCCCTCACCATCAATGGTCAATTTTCAGAATCCTACACGCAGTACAACTTTCTTGAGATAATATTCAAGTAACGAAGCAGGAAGATGGATAGCTGAAATGGAATGGGACGGGAGAAAATCTGGGGCCATCGTCACATCAGCAGAGACTGCTCTCTGGTTTGACCTTCAGTTTAGAAGCCCATTCCCAGAAAACCCCATTTATTTAATAAATAGTCATGGAAATTATTTTGCCAGAGAATGCTCTTTATCTCCAGAGAAAGAACTGTTGGAGTTAGAATGCCAGTGAATGCATATGTTTTTTCCCAATAGTTTACTTGTGTTTTTATTTTTGGGTTTTGGTTTTATAGGAGTATTCTCTTACAACAGTGACCACTAGGGAAGTATGTTTTGCATGATAATATGTGTATAACCCAGATCAAAGTGCTCTCCATCTGTGGGAGGGGGAGGAAAGGGAGGGAGGGAGACAATTTGGATCTTACAAGGTTGGAAAATGTATGTTGAAAATTGATATTCTATGTCATTGGGAAACTGAAAAATATCTTTAAAAAATAAATTACTTTGTCATAACTGGATTTGAATTTTCTTATATATTTCTTAAATAATGATAGGGTTATCAGATAGCTTGAGAGTAAAGGCAACTGCTTCCAATTCCATGCTGTTGTGAATAAGTCATGCACAACTGGGTTTTCCTGCTTTGTTATTGTATGTTGAAATAAAGTATGTCCTAATTGCTATTATTTTATGTCTATAATAATATAGGATGTGGGTCCTAAACATGAATGAAAATGGAAATTACAGTTTTAGTTATTCTATTTTAGAAAAGAATATACTTTACACACACACACACACACACACACACACACACACACACACATCCTGATTGTCAGTTCTGGATTTCCACTGGCATTACAGCCAAATTAAAAAAAACATTAAAGTACATTCTATGTATACAGCCCAAGAATGGTTATTAATGTTGTCCACTGGGAGGGGTCCAACACTGGTGGTCAACACTCCCAAGTCCAGACTAAAATGTAATTGGGAGATACCTCCTAGCTGTGTGACCCTGGGCAAGTCACTTAACCCCCACTGCCTAGCCCTTACCACTCTTCTGCCTTGGAGCCAATACACAGTATTGACTCTAAGATGGAAGTTAGGGTTTAAAAAAGATGTAATTGGAAAACATTTAACAAAATAAATAAAAATGAAACAGAACATATCTAATGTTAATATCCTTAGGCATGTTTTAGTGGTCCCTGTTTCTATTTGGGTTTGTCACCACTCATCTACAGTGAGTATGAGCAGTAGGCAGGAATGGAGGGGGAGTATTCTATAGGAAGACTGTATAATCCAAATGTCTTATTTTATAGATGAGAAAACGAAGATGCAGAGAGAGAGGGTGACTTAACTAAAATTATATAACTTAAATTATTGAACCCGGGTTGTTCTGACTCATGGAATCAGATCATTTGAAAGTTGGAAGGACCTTAGAGACCATCTAGTTCAACCCATACTTAGCCAACAATTCCCTTTATAATACCCCCCCATAATTAGTCATACAGCCTTTGCCCAAAGACCATAAATGATGGAAAAATTCTATGACTTATCAAAGCAGTAACATTCTACCTTTGGAAAGCTTTAATGGTTAGAAAGCTTTTCCTTGAATAAAGGCAAAATCTGCCTCTTTGTAGTTTCCCCTCATTGTTCAAAACTTCCTTTAAAAGTGAGCATAACAAGGGGAATCTCTCTTTCACAGAAACACACTTCAAAAATTTGAAGATAGCTAACACGTCCCACTCATCAGCTCCTCACATGGCACAATGTCAAGGTTCTTCACCACCTTGAGTGTCTTTCTCTCTACACTCTCCAGAGTATCAAAGTTCTCTCTGAATTGCTGTGCTCGGAACTAAATGGGGACCAAGATGCGATCTCTTAGCTCAATCTTCCTTCCATGCTACCTCCTTATAAATAAAACATATTGTGTGGACATGGGCAAATCCCTGACCACCCTTGATCTCCCTTCCTTCATCTGTCCAGTGAGAGATGGGTTAGATCATCACCAAGACGCTTCCAGCTAATTTAGTAATGATGATTCTATAATTCCATATATCTGTTTTTTTCTCTCACCCTCCATAGGAAGCTCTAGGTTCTCTTTGTTTAGATAGATTTGTGACGGATCATGAATAATTTTGGGAAATTGATGTGGCAAAAATATTGCTTACCGGTTTATCCACCTTCCCTACATAGAAGTTGGCCAACCCTACTTCCTTTCCCTCTGCAGCTTGGGCCATTGCACAGATTCATTAACAATACTCTATAATATTTTTAAAGCCTATTCAACAAAAATGAAGGAATAAATTCATTTTATAGATGTGGCCAGACATCAAGAAACCAAGATTAAGTAGTCATTTTTTACTACTCAGTAGAGTGTTATTCATCTCAATTAGAATCAACAGAAATGTTGGTTGAACTGAATTGCTTGTTGAAACAAGAGCATATATTTCAAAATAACTTTTATTCTTTTACAGAGGTTGTTCCTAATTCAGTTCATTCTGGTTAGGTTTGCAGTCATTCAGAGGCACCTTCAAGAGGCAAATACCCTAATTTCCCATGAACAAAATGAATCACAATACAATTTGTTCAGTTGATTCAGACTCTAAATGACCCTGTTTGAGGTTTTCTTGGCAAAGATACTTGAGTTATTTGCTATTTCCTTCTACAGATGAGGAAACTGAGGCAAACAGGATTCTGGGACTTGCCCGGGGCAATCCAGCTAGTAAGTGTCTGAGGCTGGATTTGAACTCATATCTTCCTCTATCTACTGTGCCAACTACATGCCCTAATAACACAAGAGAACATAAATAATGTTAATATGTGGTTTTCAAAGTCAACATGCTGCCTGCAGGGATCTTTATGTGTGGATTAGTAGTCCCTGTTTGTGTTTGCATTTGACACCACTGGTCTACTAGACAGAAGTAGGCTAAGAACTGAGGAATATTATTGTTTAGGAAGATAGAGTCAATCAATCGATCAATCACTCAATCAATCCAACTCTTTTTTTTATAGAGTTTATATGAGGAAACTGAGAACACGAATATAGTTCAAGTGAGTGAAGAAGCAGGTCTTTTTTCCCCCTCTATTGGTTACTTTTGTTTTCTTTTAGAAATTCTTGAATATTTGTCTAGAATAACAGTAGTAATAATAATACTGACATTTTCCTAGAGCTTTAACTTTTGTAACATGCTTTGCAAACATCATCTCCTATTAGTTTTATAGCAATCCTATAAAGCAAGTATTATAATGTATTCCCATTTTGCAGAAGAAGAAATGAAGGCTGAAAAATCTTAAGTGACTTATCCAAGATCATATAATGAATAACTTTATAAAGAAGGATTCAACCCTCTATCTCCTGACCACAGGTTTAGAACTCTCTCCTGTGCATCTCCCAGGATGAACAACTGCACAGTTCTTGGGTGCTCACATGCCAGTTTCCAAGCGAGCTCACCTTTAACTGCCCTACCCCATCCCTGCCAAAGCATACTTACTTCTTATTGCATAGGTCTTAGGAACCACTGAATTCAGATCAGAAAGGAACTCATCAGTGTCTTGAAGGCATCTCAAAGAAAGGTTTCTTGCGGAAAAGGCAGGAGACAAATGAAGGAGCCAAAATACCAACAACCAGGGCAGCATCATTTTCCTGTTTACCTGTCCAAATGGAGTGCTCATCTTGGTTGTCGGACCATATATTTATGTAATGGTGGTTTATTAGTCTGGGTGTCAGAGGAAAATGTGATTCTCCTTTCTCTTAACTTGCAGAGACAGGCTGTGTTGTCTCCTAACACCTGCAGAGCAGCCAAAATGAATAGAGCATGAAAGGCAATTTACACACAATTTATTACTGCTGAATAGAATATATCTCTGGCTTCATATGTTTTCCAGAGCACCTGGTTTTCATTAGTTATGCAGATCAAGATTTCCATTTCATATGGAGAAGTCTATTTTCCTCTAGTTGGACAGCCTTTTCTAATATTCTGGGGTCTTAAATATCCAAAATATGTTCCATTCAAAACACTGATGGCAATGATCATTGTTTGCTCAATAATGCCCATACATTTAACCCTTAAAGTAGACAAACACCAAAGAAACAATTATTGTTTATCTGTGCACATTTGTATTCACATAGTCTGTTGTATCATACTTTTTTATAGATATATATTCTTCATTACCTTGGGAACTGATATGTTCTTCAATCAGATATTTTTATAGGCATGATTTTTTTAAAGATTCAGGTCAGAAAAAAAGGTTAGACAAAATTTTATTTTATTTTTTATGAAACCAGCTTGTTAAAATCATACTTTAGGAATAGTCCAAAATCTAAGAAAATATGACAAGCAAATGTGGACTTACAAAGTAGAAAAATTAGGGTGTGATGATGCATAAGTACTAGAGCCAAGGAGCTGGATAGGGACATAGAGATCATCTAATTTGGCCTCGCCTGTCTATGGCTAAATGTCCTTTTTGGAGTCTTGGATGTTATAAGATTACAGATCTGTGAAGAACCTCAGAAGCCATAGAATGCAACCCCTCATTTTACAGAAGAGGAAACTGAAGCCCAGGGAGTTTAAGTGACTTTTCCACAGGCATACAGATAGTAAATGTTATAGATGAGACTCTTTCTACCATAAAATACTGTCCCTCAACAGGTCATCTACCTTCTGCATAAATATCTAGCGACAGGCTCAAGCTCATGAAGTAGACCATTTTATTTTCAGGGAAAATCTAAATTTTTGGCAGTTAGTAAATTGAAATCTGCCACCTCATGATCCACTTCATTGCCTCTGATTCCATTGAAGAAGAAACTGAATCCCTCTTTGACGTGGGATCTGAAAGGATTCTTGTCTTCTTACCTGAACATTCCCCACTGGTGGCTGATGGAGCTGGAACCTCAAATCCTTACTCCTAGATGAAAATCTAATTAACCTAGTCTGGGACCAGATTTCACTAGCAATCACTACCTTCAGCAGCCTGACCAGTTTAGACCTGTCCTGACTCCTTTCTTAGACTTCAAAATAAGCCCAGAAATAATCAAGTAGCAAGTCTGGTTCCCTTATCCTTCCCTTCTTTACCCAACTCAGGAGATTCCCATTTTTTCCAGACACTCAAGAATTGGATCTTTTTTCCTTGGGGAAAAAAAGCACTTGATTTAGACCACCAGCATTAAATTCTTTTCTGATTCTAGATTAACCATGACAGCTGCCACGAATGGAGAGGAATACAGCGGTCCCCCCCCCAAAAAAAAACCCTAAAAATCACAGCAGGAAGAATAATGATGAACTCTATGAGAAATTACAAAGAGTTACCTTTTCTATGCCCAGAATTATGCAAAAATTTAGCCAGATTCCCATAGGCAATAGGAAAGGGAACCACCTGCAAAGTCAGTGCCAGTATAAACAATAAAGAATGTTCTGGCAAATTTTTAACAACTTGCATTCCAGGAAAAATGTATGCAGGACACACTTTTAAATTTAATCTACATTAACATTTTCTCTATCACTTTCTTAAATTTAGATAGTAAATGAAATATTAAATCAAGCCCTGATTTGTAGCTTTGCCAGTTTCTGAGGTGCGAATGCTCACACTGAAAATGTAACAATTAACTCTGCTAACTTGAGCTGGTTCCAATATATCCCTGAAAACAAGCCAACAAATGCCCAGCAAGATTAGAGAAAGGAGAGACACTTGTAGCCTGTAGGGCTTTAATCAGGAGTCAGCAAGAGTAGAAGGCTTTCCCAAAAAGCTGGGTAGTTAAAAATCTACACCCAGGAACTTTGGAAGCCACTGATAGTGGGAGTGATCAATGAGGGCTTGGGAGCACTCAGAATAGGGCACCTTACCAGGCACTCAAGGACCATTATCTCTCCTGGGGTGCCATAAAAAAGCTATGAAAATCCAGCATTCTGAACCTCAAACATCTATTTCTAGAAGCTCTTAACCCCAGGAAGTAGAGGTTAACACAGGAACTGAGGCAACCCAGATTAAGAACACGAAGTATTCACATATCCACACCCATAAAAGTGGTGGGGGAAGGAGGCAGGACCTGTCCCTGACACTAAGCCTCAATTCAGTAACCAAGACTGCAGAAATGAGTAAATCAAAGAAAACATTTACCACTATAAAGAACTACTGTAGATTTAGAGATATACCACAAACCTAACCTAAAAGGTGACTATCATTGTAATAATTTCAAGTAGAAATTCAAAGGAAAAAATATATTTTCAAAAAGGACTACATGAGGAAATAAAACAAATACTTTACTACTAGAGGAAATAAAGCAAGAGATAAAAGAAGTGTACTTTTTAAAACAATTTTTTTGGAGTAAAGAGTTGGAAGGAGAATAAACAGTTTAGAATAGAAAAAGCTAAATTTTATTGAAGTAACAGACTTTCTTAAGATGAGAAAAAACCATCAGAAATGAATGGTTTCATGACAGTAAGAATAATTAGAACAACCAAAATATATATATAAGGGAAGGAGGTGTAGCAGTACCAGATTTTAAATTATATTATAAGGCAATAATTATCAAGACTACATGGTTGGTAATGACTAAGAAATAGAAAAGTAGATCAGTGAACAGAACAGGCATACATCAAACACTTATAAAGATTATAGTAACCTTGTGTTTGACAAAAGTAAAGTTCCAAGTTTTGGAGATAGGAATTCATCACTTGGTAAAAATTGCTGGGAAAATCTGGCAAAAGCCATATATTGTCCAGTATCTTATACCATCTACCGAAATAAGATCAAAATGGATACATGACCTAGGCATAAATGAAGCTCTCATTAGCAAATTAGAAGACTAACATATTAGCTATTAAATTGATGGATAGAAGAATTTATGAATAAATGAAAGATAGAAACTAGTGTAAGATAGAAAATGGGTAATTTTGAATGCATTAAATCAAAAAGGTTTTGTGCCAATAGAAGTAACCTAGTCAAGATTAGAAGGAAAAGAGTAAGATGGAAAAAAATTTTAGGCAGTTTCCAAGATAGATATCTGAGTTCTAAAATATATAGAGAATGTATAATATTTAGTGAGAATACAAAACATATAGAGAACATTGTCAAATTTATAAGAATATGACTCATTCCCCAATTGACAAATGCTTAAAAGATATTGTTAAAATTTAATTGTGGTTGGGACTGATAACATATTAATTAGGTGGTATTATACGTGGTTGCTAGGGATTTAATTTCTAAATCCTCAAATGAATTACTAAACTAAATGGAATTTATGGTAGTTTATTTACAATATTTACAATAGAAGGAAGATATTAAGGAATGAGAAAGAAAGAGAAAACTGGTTTCTTCTGATACCAGTTAGAATCTCTAAGCCCTAGCCAGGGGCCCAGTTAGAATCTCTAAGCCCTAGCCAGGGGAAGAGAGTCTCAAGAAGATGGACCTTACCTAGAAGCTTCACACCTCCAGAAAGGCAGGGTCACTAAGTCAGCTTTTCACTCACCAACAGTCTAAAACAGTCTAAAAGAAGTCTGGGTGTTGGTCTTCCAGATGGTCCTCTGTCCTTCACTCCAAGCCTGGGATGACTGACCATCTGAATCTGAATGACTGATTTTGCCTTTTGGTCCTCTTTTTAAAGATCCTTTTCTCTTGTGTCATCTCCTCTAAATTTTCACATCTACCAATCATAGCAGATGCTTTTCTCCAGGACTGCCCATTCTTTAGTTCTCACCTTTTTTGGTTAGATTATATCTTTTGGGATTACTTAACACTTCTTTTGTTAAGTTCACCTTTTGTAGTTACTTAACACCTTTTTGTGATTAATTCACCTTTTGTAGTTACTTAACACCTTTCTGTGATTAATTCACCTTTTGTAGTTACTTAACACCTTTTTGTAGTTAAAATCTAAAAATAGATAGTAGTTTACAATTCTAGCTTCAATATAAAGTAAGAGCTAAGTACCTTCATTGTTACAATCAGGAGATTATAATTTTATCTTCACAATAAAGAAAGAGCTAAGTATCTTCATTGTTATAATCAGGAGCTAGCTAAAACCAATCTTCACAATAGGAACAGAGAGTTATTGGATGAAGATGTCAAATTTATATATAACTATATGAAAAAATGCTGTAAATCTTTATTGATTAGAGAAATACAAACAAAAACAACTATGAGATATTATCTCACACTTAACAGATTGGCTAAAATGATAAAAGGGCAAAATGACAAATATTTGAGGAGATGTGGAAAAATGGGTACCCTAATACACTTTTGGTAGAACCATGAATTGATCCAACCATTTTGGAGAACAAACTCAAATTATATTCAAAAGAGTTATGAAATTATTTATTATGCCTTTTGGCCTAGCAATATCACTATTGGGTTTATTTTATGAAGTGACTAGAGAAAAAGGAAAAGAACCTATACGGGTTTTTTTGAAAATTTTATTTAATTAGTCAATTTAGAATATTTTTCCTAGGTTTCAAGAGTCATGTTCTTTCCCTCCCTTCCACCCATCCTCTCCGATAGCCGACCTGCAATTCCATTGAATTTTACATGTGTCCTTGATCAAAACCAATTTCCATATTGTTGATGTTTTCTCCAGGGTGATCATTTAGAGTCTACATCCCAAATCATATCCCCATCAACTCATGAGATCAAGCACATGTTTTTCTTCTGTGTTTCTGCTCCCACAGTTCTTCCTCTGGATATGGATAGTGTTCTTTCTCAAAAGCCCCTCAGAATTTTCCTGGGTGATTGTATTGCTGCTAGTAGAGAAGTGCATTACATTTTACTGTACCACAGTGTATCCATCTCTGTGTAGAATGTTCTCCTGATTCTGCTCATTTCACTCTGCATCAATTCCTGGAGGTCATTCCAGTTCACATGGAATTCCTCCAGTTCATTATTCCTTTGAGCACAATAGTATTCCATCACCAACATATACCACAATTTATTCAGCCATTCCCCAATTGAAGGGCATCCCCTCATTTTTCAATTTTTTGCTACCACAAAGAGCACAGCTATGAATATTCTTGTACAAGTCTTTTTCCTTATTATCTCTTTGAGGTATAAACCCAGCAGTGCTATGGCTGGGTCAAAGGGCAGACAGACTTTTTGCACCCTTTGGGCATAGTTCCAAATTGCCCTCCAGAATGGCTGGATCAGTTCACAACTCCACCAGCAATGCATTAATGTCCTAATTTTGCCACATCCCCTCCAACATTCATTACTTTCTGATGCTGTCATATTAGCCAATTTGCTGAGTGTGAGGTGGTACCTCAGAGTTGTTTTGAATTGCATTTCTCTAATTATAAGAGATTTAATATACTTTTTCATGTGCTTATTAATAGTTTTGATTTCTTTATCTGAAAATTGCCTATTCATGTCCCTTGCCCACTTATCAATTGGAGAATGGCTTGATTTTTTTATACAATTGATTTAGCTCTTTATAAATTTGAGTAATTAGACCTTTTTCAGAAGTTTTTGTTATGAAGATTTTTTTCCAATTTGTTACTTCCCTTCTTATTTTGGTTGCATTGGTTTTGTTTGTACAAAACCTTTTTAATTTAATATAATCAAAATCATTTATTTTACATTTTATAATTTTTTTCCAACTCTTGCTTGGCCTTAAAATCTTTCCTTTCCCAAAGATCTGACAAATATACTATTCTGTGTTCACCTAATATACTTATAGTTTCTTTCTTTATATTCAAGTCATTCACCCATGTTGAATTATCTTGGTGTAAAGTGTGAGATGTTGATTGAAACCCAATCTCTCCCATATTGTCTTCCAATTTTCCCAGCAATTTTTGTCAAATACTGGATTTTTGTCCCCAAAGCTGGAATCTTTGGGCTTATCATAAACTGTCTTGCTGAGGTCACTTACTTCAAGTCTATTCCACTGATCCTCCTTTATGTCTCTTAGCCAGTACCATATTGTTTTGATGACCACTGCTTTATAGTATAGTTTGAGATCTGGTACGGCTAGGCCACCTTCCTTCACATTTTTTTTCATTATTTCCCTGGATATCCTTGATCTTTTGTTCTTCCAAATGAACTTTGTTATTGTTTCTTCTAATTCAGTAAAAAAGTTTCTTGGTAGTTCAATGGGTATGACAATAAATAAGTAAATTAATTTCGGTAGGATAGTCATTTTTATTATGTTAGCTCATACTACCCATGGGCAGTTAATGTTTTTCCAATTGCTCAGATCTAGTTTTAGTTGTGTGGAAAGTGTTTTGTAGTTGTGTTCATATAATTCCTGTGTTTGTCCCAGCAGATAGATTCCTAAGTATTTTATATTGTCTAGGGTGATTTTAAATGGAATTTATCTTTCTAATTCTTGCTGCTGAGATGTGTTGAAAATATATAGAAATGCTGAGGATTTATGTGGGTTTATTTTGTATCCTGCAACTTTGCTAAAGTTGTTGATTATTTCCACTAGCTTTTTAGTTGATTCTCTGGAATTCTTTAAGTAGACCATCATATCATCTGCAAAGAATGATAGTTTGGTCTCTTCACTGCCAATTTTAATACCTTCAATTTCTTTTTCTTCTCTAATTGCTACTGTTAGTGTTTCTAGTACAGTGTTAAATAATAGTGGTGATAATGGACACCCTTGTTTCACTCCTGATCTTATTGGGAATGCTTCTAATTTATCTCCATTGCAGATAGTGCTTGCTTTGCTTAGATATATGCTATTTATTATTTTTAGGAAAGGCCCTTCTATTCCTATGCTTTCTAGTGTTTTCAATACGAATGAGTGTTGTATTTTTTCAAAGGCTTTTTCTGCATCTATTGAGATAATCATGTGATTTTTGTTGGCTTGTTTGTTGATATGGTCAATTTTGTGCATGGTTTTCCTAATATTGAACCATCCTTGCATTCCTGGTGTAAATCCCACCTGATCATAATGAATAACCCTCGTGATCACTTGCTGTAGTCTTTTTGCTAGTATTCTCTTTAAGATTTTTTGCATCAATCAAGAAAACATCTAATGCCCAGTGGACTTACGCGTCGGCTATGGGGGGTGGGGGGGAGGAAAAGAAAATGATCTATGTCTTTAACGAATAATGCTTGGAAATGATCAAATAAAATATATTAAAAAAAAAAAAGATTTTTTGCATCTCTGTTCATTAGGGAGATCCGTCTGTAGTTTTCTTTCTCTGTTTTTGATCTGCCTGGTTTTGGAATCAGTACCATATTTGTGTCATAAAAGGAATTTAGTAGAACCCCTTCTTTGCTTATTCTGCCAAATAATTTGTATGATATTGGGATTAGTTGTTCTTTGAATGTTTGATAGAATTCACTTGGGAATCCATCAGGCCCTGGGGAATTTTTCTTAGGGAGTTCTTTGATGGCTTATTCAATTTCTTTTTCTGATACAGGATTATTTAAGTATTCTATTTCTTTTCCTGTTAATCTAGGCAATTTATATTTTTGTAAATATTCATCCATATCACCTAGACTTCCATATCTGTTGCCATATAATTTGGAAAAATAGTTTTTAATGATTGCCTTAATTTCCTCTTCATTAGAGGTGAGGTCTCCCTTTTCATCTTGGATACTACTAATTTGGTTTTCTTCTTTCCTTTTTTTCCCCATTAGATTGACCAGCACTTTGTCTATTTTACTTGTTTTTTCAAAGTACCAGCTTCTAGTCTTATTTATTAATTCAATAGTTCTTTCACTTTCAATTTTATTAACTTATCCTTTAATTTTTAGGATATCTAATTTAGTTTTCATCTGGAGATTTTTAATTTGTTCACTTTCAAGTTTTTTAATTTGCATGTCTAATTGGTTGGCATATAACCTCCCTAATTTGTGAATATATGTACTCAAGGATATAAATTTCTCCCTGAGTACTGCTTTGGCTGTATCCCATAGATTTTGAAAGGATGTCTCATCATTGTCATTTTCTTCAAAGAAATTATTGTTCTATGATTTGTTCTTTAACCTATTTTGGAGAATCATATTATTTAATTTCCAATTAATTTTTGATTTGGCTCTCCATGTACCCTTACTAATTATCATTTTTATTGCATTATGATCTGAGAAGGTTGCATTTATTATTTCTGCTTTTTTGCACTTGTTTGCCATGTTTTTATGCCCTAATACATGGTCAGTCTTTGTGAATGTACCATGTGCTGCTGAAAAGAAGGTATATTTCTTTTTGTACCTATTGATTTTTCTCCATATATCTATTAACTCTAATTTTTCTAAGATTTCATTCACATCTCTTACCTCTTTCTTATTTATTTTTTGGTTTGATTTATCTAATTTGATAGAGGAAAGTTCAGGTCTCCCACTAGTATAATTTTACTATTTCCTCCTTCAACTCTACTAGTTTCTCCTTTAAAAATTTGGATGCTATGCCATTTGGTGCATACATGTTGAGTACAGATATTTCCTCATTGTCTATACTGCCTTTTATCAGGATGTAGTTACCTTCCCTATCTCTTTTAATCAGAGTTATTATTACTTTGGCTTTTTCAGATATCATGATTGCAACTCCTGTCTTTTTTCTCTCAGTTGAGGCCCAATATGTTGTGCTCCAACCTTTAATTCTAACTTTGTGAGTATCTACCTGCCTCAAGTGTGTTTCTTGTAGACAACATATGGTAGGATTTTGATTTCTAATCCACTCTCCTATTTGTTTTCAGTTTATGGGTGAGTTCATCCCATTCACATTCAAAGTTATGATTTCCACTTGTGTATTCTCGAGTATTTTGATATCCTCTCCTAGTTCTGTCCTTTCTTCTTTTGCTATATCCTTTTAAACCAGTGGTTTGCTTTTAATCTCCCTCTAATCCCTGCCCTTAATAAGCTTCCCTTTCTGCCCCCTCCCTTTTTGTTCCCTTGTTGTTTTTTTTAGGATCTGTTAAGTCCCCCCCACTCTCTTTCCCTCCCTTTTTGTACTCCCCCCTCCCCCTGGTTTTCCCTTTTCACTTTCCCTGTAGGGTAAGATAGAATTCAATACCCCAATGGATCTAGATATGCTCTTCCCTCTCAGAACTGATTTCACTGAGAGTAAGGTTTAAGTATTACCTAATAACACTCTGTTCCTCTCCTCCTTATAATGGTATTCTTCCCCTCCCCTTCCCATGTGCCTCTTTATATGATATAGATTATCCTATTTATCTTATTCCTTCAAGTTTCTCTTGATGCCATCTTCTATTCCCCCCTCCCTTTTTTCTTTTTTTGCATATCATCTTATACCAGTTATTACCCCAATCTCTATCTGTAAATGATTCTTCTAATTACTATAACAGTGAATATAATTTTTGAGAGTTAGAAATAACATTTTTCCATATATTAATATAAACAATTTGATCTTATTGAAGCCCTTAAAGAAGAAAATTTAAATAAAAAACATTTTTCCCTTTCCCCTCTCTTTCTTATTTACCATTTCATGATTTTCTTGATCTTTGTGTTTGGGTATCAAACTTTCCACTTAGTTCTGGTCTTTTCTTTACAAATACTTGGAAATCTTCTATTTTGTTGAATGCCCAAACTTTCCCCTGGAAGTATATAGTCATTTTTGATGGTTAGGTGATCCTTGGTTGAAGACCCAATTCTCTTGACTTTCTGAATGTCATATTCCAAACCTTGCGGTCCTTTAGTGTGGAAGCTGCCAGATATTGTGTAATCCTGATTGGTGCTCCTTGATTTCTGAAATGTCTTTTTTTGGCTTCTTGTAAAATTTTATCCTTAGCTTGGAAGCTCTTGAATTTGGCAATTACATTCCTGGGGGTTGTCTTTTGAGGATTTAGTGTGGAGGGTGTTTTATGAACTCTTTCAACGTCTATTTTGCCTCCTTGTTCAAGAACATCAGGGCAGTTTTCTTGGATAATTTCTTATAGTATGATGTCAAGATTTCTGCTTATTTCTGGGTTTTCAGGTAGGCAAATGATTCTCAAATTGTCTCTTCGAGACCAGTCTATATGTTTTAAAATAGTCATAGCAGCTTCTTTGTGGTGGCAAAGAGCTGGAAAGTAAAAAAATGTCCATCATTTGGAGAATAGCAGAAAAAATTGTGACATATGATTAAGATGGATACTAATGTGCCATAAGAAATGAGAAACAGATTTATTTGTAAAAAATCATGGAAAGACTTACATCAAGTTATGAAGAGACAAAATGCAGAACTAAGAGAATGTCATATCCAGCAACAGAAATATTGTTTGAAGAATAACTTGTGTATGTCCACCTGAAGAGAAAGAACTGATAAATAGAAACAAGTAAAACACAGTTTTATATATATGCATATCTTTTTGTCAAATGATGTCTTCTCTAATAGGGGGTAGGGAGAGAAGGGAGATACCTCGTTATTTTAATGTAACAAATAAGAAAATAAATAGATTTAAATTTTTTAAACTCAAAAGATTGAATAAATCAAATAAATTTTAAGATATCTGGTATCAATAAGAAAACAGTTCAGTCAAATAATTCAGAAGCTATCAGACTTCTTGAAAACCCTGATTAAAAGAACATCCTGGACACTGTATTTCAAGAAATCATAAGGGAAAACTGACCAGTTCTATTAGTATCAGAGGATAAAGTAAAGACAGAAAGAATCTACTGATTACCTCTGGAAAGGAAAACTCCCAGGAATGTCCTAACAAAATCCAGAGTCTCTGTATCAAATATATAAGAAGAAATATAAGCATTCAAAAACAAGGAACTTGAGGAGCTACTGTCACATTCATGCAAGACCTAGCAGCTATTACTCATGATGACATGAGACCAGGTAAAATATTCCAGAATACAAAAGACAACAACCAAAATTTACAACCAAAAATAACTGACCCTAGAAAGCTGAATATAATCCTACAGAAAAAGAAATGGGTTTTTAGTTGAAGAGAAGACTTTCAAAGATGTCCAATGGGTAGGAACTTTAAAACAAATACTAGTATCAAGAAAAATTTAGAAAGGCAAGCTTATTTGAGTAATTGGAAGGAGCTTTAAAATGATATAATGTTACCAGTCTAATGGGAAGAAAGGAAAACGAGTGACCTTTCAAAACATTAATGTCTTTAAAAGTTTCTCTTTGTTTCCCTTCTGAGAGTTGAACAGAAGAAAGAACCGGGTGAGAAAATGGAATACACTAGTGTAGAAAAGAGGAAAGGGGTGGAACTAGATTTTCTTGCAATTGGTGTGTGTGTGTGTGTGTGTGTGTGTGTGTGTGTGTGTGTGTGTGTGTTTGTGAAGAGCATACAAATATGGAGGATCATGTGGGGCATTAGATGAACCATATCCTTATCTGAAATGGAAGAGGGAAGTTAGGATATACACACACAAAGCTTTGTGTAGAAATAAATTAAAATCAAAAGGAAACAAGTGAGGATAGGAAAAGGAGAGGTAAAGAGAGAGGAAGGAAAATCACATACAAAATAAACTCATCTCAAAGCAGGGATTAAAAGTGGTGAGGAAGAATTTAATAACTGGAGCTTAAGGAGAGGGTTATCTATCCATTAGGAAATGGCTAAACAATTTGTGGCATAAGGATGTAATGGAATAGGCACTTTTGAGAAAGAAGGCTTTTGAGAAAGAAGGTCCTGGGTTCAAATATGACCTCAGATACTTCCTAGCTGTTTGACCCTAGGCAAATCACTTAACCCCAGTTGCTTAGCCTATTCTGCACTTTTGCCTTGGCTGCAATACTTAGTATTGATTCTAAGGTGGGATGTAAGGGTTTTCTTTTTTTTTGAAGAATGTAATGGAATATTATTGCAAAATAATGAGATGATTTCAGAGATTCTTAGCAATCAGGAACCGATTTCAAAATGAAGTGAGTAGAATCTGAATAACAGTGAATTTGAGGGGGGAAAAAACAAAAAATCTTTAAAATTTTTTAATGGAATTGAGAAAATGTTTTTATCTTCATTGAATCAAGAAAAATGTCTCCAATTCCATGGAAAAAAAACAACTGTAGTGTCAGAATCTTTTGCTTCTAAAGTGACAGAATGAAAACTAGCTGCCACTTATGATGCTAACAAACATCAAGCAGACTGTAAAGCAGGTGGAAACCACAACCTATAAGAGAGATTTGCAGTCTTAATCAGGGCAATTGTTTCAGGCACAGCAGGGCACACATTTCAATTTTTCTTGGCATCTAGGCCACTACTGTAACAAATAAAACCACTAAGCATGACCTAGACAACTCTGAACTCATGTCTTCCTGATTCCAACCCAGTTCTGCATCACACACACACACACACACACACAAAGTTTGTTTTTTTTTCAACTTGAGGCCTGAGAAGAAACACAATACTGCCATGTGGCCTTGGGCAGCTTGAAGACATCTTTGGGACTTCCTACATCTTTATCATCCTTATCTGTAAAATGAGGGAGTTGGATTCGATGGCCTCTTATGTCCTGTCCAGCACTAAATTTATGGTCTAATGAACTTCCCTTTGATTCATGGGTATAATATGAGCTGTCATGCCTTCTTCATACACACATACGTGTGCAGACATACATATATAGTGTCGTTTAGTCATTTCAGTCATATCTGACTCTGGGACTTCTTTGGGGGATTTTCTTGGTAGGGACACTGGAATGGTTTACCATTTCCTTCTCCAGCTCATTTTATAGATGAGGAAACTGAGGGTAAAGGAGGCAGGGAGTGACTTTCCCAGGGTTAAACAGTTTTGTATCTGAGGCCAAATCTGAACTCAGGATTCCCTGACATCAGGGTCAGTGCTCCATCCAAGGCATCACCTGTATGCTGCCCTATACATACACACATATGCATATCCATATTCAAACATCAGAGTAACAAGAACATAGCGATGGAACAAATACTGGGCTTGGAATAAGAAGATACTGATTTGGGCCTTGATTCTATGTCTCAAACTGTGTGACTACTGGCAAATTAAATAATTTCTCTTAGCCTTGGATTCCTCATGTAAATTGGAGAAAAGTATATATACATATCTACTTTGGAGTGTTATTTTTCAGGATCAAATGATAAAATTTATGGAAAAGTATCTGTAAACTGTAAAGCACTATTAAAAATGTGTACTCTCATCTTTTTTGATCAATCAAGAAAAATGTCTCTAATTCCGTGGAAAAAAAACAAAACTGTAGGACCAGAATATTTTGTCTCCAATTCCATGAAAAACAACAACAACAGCAACAACAACAACAAAGCCTAGGGACAGAATATTTTATCTCCAATTCCATGAAAAAAAAAGAAGTGTGGGGCCAGAATATTTTGTCTCCAATTCCATGGAAAAAAAAAATCATAGGGCCAGAATATTTTGCAACTTTATTATGAAATATAATATTGCAACCTAAATATAAAATATTTAAAAATGGAAAGAGTAGGAGGTAGAGATGGAAGAAAAAGTGTACCTACCTACAGTCAGTTCTCAGTCTTTTGACTAAGTTCATCTGACTATACCCACAAGGGAAAAATTATTTATAATAGAAGCAGCAAATTTCATATCCTAAAATGATATCAATCTTTGAATATTAATCCAAGCCAACTAGCCTTGAAATAAAATTTATTTTTTTTTCTGGAACAAGAAAAATAAACTTTCAACCTTTTATTGGATCATAATCCCATACTGCTTATAGTCCACTCACAGATGCCCAATGGAAGGTAAAAATGAAAAGAATGAAATAATAAATTATTAAGTACCTAAGATGTACAAGAGATTATATCGACTTTATGAATATATCTCACTTGATCCTGACAAGAGTCTTGTGAGGTAGATGGCATTATTATCCTGATTTTACAGATTAATAAAGCAAAGTCAGACAGGAGTAAAGTTATTTACCTAGGTCAACAACCGCTAGTAAGTTTCTGAGACTAGATCTGGATAGCGGATCCTCATGAAGAGTCTCAAAGAAAACTTGGATGTTTATACAGAATTTTCCTCTACAGCTTAACCTTCATGGAAGTATGATTTTCAATGAATTCTAGCAAAATCTATAGGATAAAAATTTGCAATAACAGATGAAAAGGTATTAAAGGAACAATCTATAGGCTTAACTCAAACAAGTTGCAATAAGAAGCAATTCTTACAACTGTTCAGAAAGGATATAGAACAATAAGGATATTGAGCCAAGAAGATTCTATCTTAGGCTATACCAAGGCCATCATCTCAGCTTTTTCTGTTTAGTAGCAATTGGAATCAGAATAATAATTGTTTTTGAAGAATGCTAGTTAGTTTAACCTGTATTCATAGCTATATAAGAAATATAATACCCTCATAATCTTTTAAATGTTATAATCTTTAATATTATGAACATGTATTCATTTTTAAATTATTGTGATACCCCGCTTGGTAGTATTAAGATGTCAGTCTCAACCTAGTTTGAACCATGCTGCTTTTCCATTTTCCCCAAAAGAATTTTTGTTAAATAAGTCTTTTTCTAGATCCTTTGTTCTTAATAAAAGAATTTTGTTTAAAAAAAATAATGCTACTTAGTGTCTTTAGGTAAATAGAACTACTAGCCAAAAAAGAAAAAAGAAAAAAAGCACTTACCTTATGAGTTTTGTAGAATATGGATGAAAGACACAAATGCAGGACCCTGTGGAATCTTAGTTGTTGCTGAAGGTCTTAGGAAAGAGAAAAGTGTCTTCATTTTTGTGGTTCTGAGATAATACATTTCCAACATCTTGCTAATGGCACCCTTTTGAATTCTTAAAGGTAATATTATTCACTGTAATAAAATATGTCTAGGTCTTTAAGAGACCATCTAATCTGACCCATACCTGAATAGGAATCATCATAGTGGTAGAAATGGTTGCTACTCAGGCAGGAATTGGAAGAGATTGTCTTAGTGGTCCTTTCCCACTTGGGGATTCTCTAATCCTTTTCCTGGAAAATAAAGTAATTAATTTGGCACCAGTTGACTAGAGAGAAGGAAGATGGTAGTTGTTAAAATCATAATTTCATTCTTTTTATGGTTCAGTTGTTTCAATCATGTCTGTTTGTGACTATTCAGAGTTTTCTTGGCAAAGATATTGGAATGGTTTGCCTTTTTCTTCTCCAGTTTATTTGACAGATGAGGGAACGGAGGTAAAAAGGACTAAATGACTTGCCAAGGGTCACACAGCTAATTAAGTGTCTAAGGTCAGATTTGAGCTCAAGAAGATGAGTCTTCCTACCTTTAGACTTGGCATTCTATCCACTGTGCCATTTCGGTGCCCAATTTCATTCTTAATGCCTTATAACTCTAATGCAAATAAGAGTTTTAAAAGAATTATAGCTGGTATTCCAGACCAAATAAAAATACCCCCCATCTAGATTTTAAGAAAATAGACTTAGAATGTTCATTACAAACCTAAATCAAAAAGAAAAATAATACTTTATTTTAGCTAAGAGAGAAACATAAGTGTATATAGTACTTTCACAAGATCCTTGAATTAAAAAGGCACTTAGGAGTAGTAGCATACCACACCACCATATGTCAAGTGTCTGTATTCATTAAATTCTATAGGATCAAGTTTGTAGTATTGTACAAAACTGAAATAAATCAAAGTTGGGATGAATGGAAAGAGTTAATTTCTTTAAATAAAGAATTTTTGAATTTCTTTTTTGAAGGTTAAAAAGCTAAAAATCAGAATGACAATCTTGAATCTTGACACTGATTAAATAAAACTAAGGAAGATTTTTTAAACATTTAAACTGCATTATCTATTTAGCAGATTTTCTTCTTTCTTGTTGGGATTGATCCCATAAGACCTTGTAAGGAAGACAAAGAAAAAAAGTTACTAAATCATTCCTTTTAGTCATATTTCTTCATGAAAAACTTTAATTTCTCATTTTCCTTTTCCATTTTTCCTTTCAATAACAAGTAGACAGAAATAGCATGGGTTCAAGGCTTATAATGTGACTATATTAATCTGAAATAATCTTGCACAAATTTAAACTCTTGGCTGCACATTTTTACTAGTAAACTCACAAATTTACTAGTGTACTCCAGACCATAAAATTTCAGACTCTGTTTTGCAGCTTCTCATAAATACCCTTTAATGAGCCACTCTAAAGCAGAACTCAAAGATCTTTGTTTCCCACCAAATACTTTTCTCTCTGTAACTGCTCTCATATCATGCAAATTTGAGCCCTTTTTACCTCTTAGCTGGACTAGTGCTAATCCACTAATGTCTCTGCCTTCTTCTGAATCACTTAATTCTTCCTCTATTCTATCTGACAGTCATTAAGAGAGGTCTCTCTACATCATCTCCACTTCAACATTCTGACTGGTCCCCACTGACTTCCAAATACTCAAAACCCCTAAGCTGATATTCAAGCCCCTCCATGATGTGTCACCAACCTACCTTTGTAGCATTACCTTTCACTATAACCCTACACATACCATTTTCCCCGGTCAAACTAGATGACATGCTTTTCCATGAATATGCCTTGGGCTCCATAATCTTTTTCTGCCTTCTGCTCAGACTATTCCCTCCACTTAGAATGTCCATGTTCCCCATATTTATCCTGTTAAGAATATTTTTCCTTCAAACCCAACCCAGCTTACTGACATTATTTAGGAAGTTTTCCTTTATTTCTCTTCCCACTCAGAAGTTTTCTCTCCTTCCTAGGAACTCCCACATTTGATTTAGGTGGCTAGATGGTACAATAGTTAAAGGGTTGGATCTGTAGTCAGGAAGACCTGAGTTCAAAACCAGACTTACTAGTCTGGGTAAGTCACTGTCTACTTCAGATTCCTCATAGATAAAATGGGGATAATAATACCCACCTCCTTTGGGTTTGGGCAAATAAAATGTGACAGTTGAAAACTGCTTTGCAAACCTTAAAGTACTATCTATATGAATACTATTTATTACTTACCATCTGTCTCCTAAGGTCATTATTATTCTGTCTTATAACAGTTGTTTATATATATTTCATCTCCGCAGTAAACTGTAAAAGTAAGTTATAAATTATAAATTCTTAAAGGCAGCCAGGTAGTTGTAAGGGTTAAATTAGGAGTTTTTACAAAATAAGAGAGCAGCTTTTAATAATTTAAGTTTTAATGAGAATATAGTAGTTGTAAATTAATATTATCTCTTTAAGCTAGAGAAAACTTCTAGCAACTTTTAATAATTAACAATTTAGTTTAATTAAAAGAGATAGTAAAAGAATACAGTAAAATGAATATAGTAAAGGAGAGAAATATAGGAAAGAGGTAAAGAAAACTTCCTAATGTCTCTACTAGTTATCCTGTAACTACCTATAATTACTACCTAAAACTGCCTAGAACTACTGCTAATAATGGCCATCCCACAAAGTTCCAACCCAATCCAGCCCAATCAAAACCAACTCAATCAGTGTTTAATAACAACCCCAATTAGGTCTGTGAATGAAGACCAGCCACCTTCCAAAAAGTTCAAGAAAGCAAAAAAAAAAAACAACAAAAAAACCCTAACAACACAAACCAAAAGCCAAAAAGCCCTTTAAAGGCTAAAGTCAAAAACCCTCTCAGTAAACTCGGACTCACCTTTATATTTCAGCAACTAAACGTCAACTACCAACTCAGCAGACAATTTCCCTACAACTGTGGCACCCTTTTAAGCTCCTCTTTACCTCACTTTCTGTCTCTATGGTTCCTCCTTCCTGTCACTGTGGGCTGACTAGTGCGTACACATCTCTATGGTTAGAGGATCTCTGGGTCCCCCATTAAATAAAAAAAAATTTTTAAAAAGGAATAAAAAAATTCCTTTTTACATGGTATAGTGGATACAACCCTAGGCCTGGAATCAGAAAGACCAGAGTTTGAATCCAACCCCAGATACTCACCAGCTGTATGATCCCAAATAAGATATTGAAGCTGTTTGCCTCAGTTTCCCAATCTATAAAAACGAGGTTAACATCACCTTCCTAACAGGGTTGTCGTGAGGGTCACCTAAGAGATCTGTAAAGCACTTAGCATAGTGCCTGGCACACAATAAACACTTGCTCATTCTTTTCCCCTCCCAAAACCTTCCTCTTCACCACTCTTAATTTGACCACAGACACTGAAAAGGGCTCAAAAAATATTTGCTAAAAGAATAATGGAGATCTCCAAACTATCTGGTAATTGGAATGAGCATGTTTATATTTCTAGAATGAGGATTTTTTAAATCTTATTCCTCTAGCCCATTCTTCCAGAGCTAATAGTTTTCTAAAGTTCTTCAAGTTGTTAGAATTAGGTATAAATAAAAGTGACTCACAGACGCACAAGGGCAAAATGTGCCACATTTATTTACATATGAAATGTGTTTAATACAGTTATAATGAACGTAGTGTATAACATCTGACAGCAGCAAGACCCTTTAAGGAACGGAACGATAACTACAGTATATCATGCAAGTTTCTATATATACACAAAAGTTTTTTTTAAAAAAAAGTACAAAACTTGTTTAGGGATAAATACAAGATATAAAATGCAAAACAAAAAAAACACAAAAAATATAACTCTCACAGAGAACTATATAAGGAAGGGACAGAACGGTACCTTAGCTGTGCTTCATTAAAGCAAAACTACCAATATTAGATATATTTATTGAAATGACGGAACAAAAACCTGGCAGCTGTGTGCTCAATCTGAAATGGCCAATTGGGATTCCACTGGCTGCTGTATTAACACATTGATAGGCAGCAGCTTCAGTTGTGTATCCTAACTCTAAGTACCAGAACATTTGGCATTAGCACCCAGAATAGGAAAAGTCAATTCTTGAGACAGCACAGGGTTAAATTAACTATTTTCTTTCTTGAAAAGCCAAAGAAATATCTGATTTTTTATGTCTCTATGTTTAATAAATTACAAGACGAAAACCAGACTGTATAAAAATCTATTGATCTAGTTACATATTTGTTTCTTCTACAGCAGTCCAGCCCTTTCATCAAACTTACATCCCTGTGATCTTAAAACAGTCTTGCAAATAAATAGGAAAAAGAAAATTGCCAATTCAAAATTTTTCTGATTTTATTTTACAATGGATTCCATTATCCCTTTCTCTTCACAGACAACAATAAAGAAAACACTATTCCCTTCTACATGCCTGGCATCAGTTATTATCCACCAGTGAGTTATTTGCAAGGCTGCTTTAAAAGCTTTCTCTTCTGGCCTATAAATACCTAGAGATGCACAGATATGCAATGATGAGTTTCAAGGCGCACACATACTTCTTCCAAAGTAGATACACTGAGTACTAGTGCTAAGACACTTGAAGATCCTAGTGTTCTTGATACCTAAAACCAACTACAATTTATGTAGTGAATTCTAAAAAATAAAAAATACTAAAAAAGGCATTGTGTTAGCCTGTAATTCAATTAGCTAAACCATTCAAACTCATGGCGTACAAAACAGTTTATCTGAATCCAAGGAACTGCCCCCAGTGCTAAGAACTCTGTTTTAAAGAAACTTGGTACAAAAAAAAGAAAAATCCTAAACAAAAAATAACTCAAAACATTTTCCACTAAATACTGATACAAACACGTAACAAAGAGTATAAAAGTTATTAGTTTAAATATATACAAACTCTTTTTAAACTCAAATACTGTTTTAATACTTATTGAGGGTATATACGATGAGGTGAAGAAGATACATTTAAGGAGAATATATTGCAACAGCCTAAACAGTACTGTCAACTCTATTATACTGCAAACTTTCTGTAACAAAAAAAGTCTTTTCCATTCCAATGTGGAGAGAGATTTTCCTTTTGGAATACTCATTTTTCAGCTGAACTCATTCTTTTAGACTTAATGAAGGCCATGCCATGTGTTCTCATGTGAGTATTTAAGGCAGCTTCAGTTTCAAATGTCTTTGCACAAACTTTGCATTTTCTGTCTGACATCAAGCTATCAGATGATTCATCTTCATGGCTGGGTTTGTTTTCCTGTTGATTATCTTCCCCAGAACCATTCTGCTTAGACACTGGTTGAGGTTCCTTTAATTTGTGGACTATGAAGAGATGTCGGGAGAGAGAGACATGGGAGGTGTAGCAAAGGCCACATTCTCGACACTGGTAAGAAGAGCCATCAGACTTATGCTGAGGGATGTGTTCGTGAAACTGCAGAAGATTTTCTGTCGTAAAGCCGCACACGGCACACTTGTGAACTTTAAAAACATTTATCTTTAGTTTCTTCAATGGCTGAGTAATTGCTCCTCGTGGGGGTCTGAATTCTAAGATGGGTTCTTCCAATTTCCGCTTTGGACTGGGCGCCTGATGAAAGAAAACAAACAAAAATTGAACAAATTAGAACAATTCTGCTGTTTTCCTGAAGAATGACCAGCTCTGATGGATTGAAAAGTCAGTACAAAAAGTATTATTACATGGTGGCATTTAAAAAACAAGACATGCTTCTGCAAATGTTTTACCCTATTTCCAATATTAATGTGCTCTTGTCCCCATGCTGTCTTCAATTTTTCTGCCAGTCATTGTTCCACATATGGACATCTGACTCTGGCTGAGGACAGTTAGGTGGTACAGTGGGTAAAGCGCTGAGTCTGGAGGCAGGAAGACTTCCCGAGTTCTTCCTGAGTTCAAATCTGTCCTCAGACACTTCCTAGCTGTGTGAGCCTGGGCAAATCACTTACCCCTTTTTGCCTCAGTTTCCTCATCTGTAAAAATGAGTTGGAGAAAATGGCAAACCCCTCCATTATTTCTACCAAGGAAACCCCAAATAACATTCAGAAAAAGAACTGTTGGAGTCAGGATACAGATTAAAGTATACTATTAAAAAATAAACTACGAACTGACTGAAAAAACCCAAACATGACTGAAAAATGGCTAAACAAAAATAAAAATCTCTGGCTGAAAAAAAAATACTTGAAAGATTGCATTCTAGCTCTGCTACTCAACATCCGTGTGACCAACCTTCCTAATGTCACCTGACTGACCACCCTCCGTTTCTTCATGTGTAAAATAAGGCGGCTTGATGGCTTACGGCACCTTCTGAGCCTGTGGGCAGTTTACCCACAAATTTCCCCAATGAAAGGTAGCACAAAGGAAATGCCAAGCTCGTTCTGCTTCTTTCAGATATAATGCTTATTTTAGGCAACGGTCTGTGCTTCTTTAGAAGGCTGAACAGCTACCGAATGCCAGAAAGAGTCATCAGTACCCAGGAAGAGAGGGATGCTCCAAACCTGTTGAAACCAGGGATCTCAGTAGCAATAAAAACACAATATTAGATTTTCCATGTCTCAGCCTCATCTCCCAGTGCTCCCTTAAACCAACTCTGTGCTCCAGCCACCCTCCCTTCTCACTTTTGTTCACGCTGTTTCTTTTTTCTCCTCCTCTCTAATTAAGTCTTGTTCATCCTTCAAGGCCCAACGGGCTTAACTTTCCCAGTCACAATGAAATCTCCTTCTGCAATCTTCTATCACTCCTTGACTGTACCACCTGGTATTCAATCATTTATTGCTTTGTGACAGTTCTCTCGCCTCAAGTTTGTCTTCAACAACTTCAATTCAGTTCTGTTAGGTATTTATTAAGGATCTTCTATATGCCAGGGCAGCTAGGTGGCTCAGTAGACATAATGGTGGGCCTGGAGTCAGAAAGAGAAGTCTTCCTGAGCTCAAATCCAGCCTCGGACACTTACTAACCAGGTGACCCTGGGCAAGTCACTTAACCCTGTTTGCCTCAGTTTCCTCATCTGTAAAATGAGTTGGAGAAGAAAATGGCAAACCATTCCAGTATCTCTGCCAAGAAAACCCCAAATGGGGTCATGAAGAGTCAGACGTGACTGAACAACAAGTCAACAACAGCAAGTGTCAGGTATAATAGTATATACTGAAAATATCAAGATTTTTTTTAAAAAGCACATCATCCCTGTTCTTTAGAAACTAAGAGGCACAAATGAGGAGAAGACAAAATCAAAGGCAAAAAGCAGAGTGGGGGAGAAGAGGGGAGGGGAGGAGAGGAGGGGGGGAGGGAGAGGGAGAGGGAGAAAGAGGGAGAAGGAGAGGGAGAGGAGAGCAGAGGAGAGGGGAGGGCAAGAAGGGGAGGGGAAGAGAGAGGAGAGGAGAGAAAAGGAGAGGGAGAGAAAGGGGAGAGGGAGAGGGAGAGGGAGAGGGAGAGGGAGAGGGAGGAGAAGGAGAGGGAGAGGGAGAGGGAGAGGGAGAGGGAGGAGAGGGAGAGGGAGAGGGAGAGGGAGAGGGAGAGGGAGGAGAGGGAGAGGGAGAGGGAGAGGGAGAGGGAGAGGGAGGAGAAGGAGAGGGAGAGGGAGAGGGAGAGGGAGAGGGAGAGGGAGGAGAGGGAGAGGGAGAGGGAGAGGGAGAGGGAGAGGGAGAGGGAGAGGGAGAGGGAGAGGGAGAGGGAGAGGGAGAGGGAGAGGGAGAGGGAGGAGAGGGAGAGGGAGAGGGAGAGGGAGAGGGAGAGGGAGAGGGAGGAGAGGGAGAGGGAGAGGGAGAGGGAGGAGAAGGAGAGGGAGAGGGAGGAGAGGGAGAGGGAGAGGGAGAGGGAGAGGGAGGAGAAGGAGAGGGAGAGGGAGAGGGAGAGGGAGAGGGAGGAGAGGGAGAGGGAGAGGGAGAGGGAGAGGGAGAGGGAGGAGAGGGAGAGGGAGAGGGAGAGGGAGAGGGAGAGGGAGAGGGAGAGGGAGAGGGAGAGGGAGGGAGAGAGAGAAGGAGGGAGGGAGGGAGGGAGGGAGGGAGAGAAAGGGGAGAGGGAGAGGGAGAGGGAGAGGGAGAGGGAGAGGGAGAGGGAGAGGGAGGAGAAGGAGAGGGAGAGGGAGAGGGAGAGGGAGAGGGAGGAGAGGGAGAGGGAGAGGGAGAGGGAGAGGGAGAGGGAGAGGGAGAGGGAGGAGAGGGAGAGGGAGAGGGAGAGGGAGAGGGAGAGGGAGAGGGAGAGGGAGAGGGAGAGGGAGAGGGAGAGGGAAGGGAAGGGAAGGGGAGAAAAGACAGTCATCCATTGTGGTTGGACCAGAGTACAGGAAGTGAAGTCATTCTACACTGTAGCCAGATTGTTGACTCTTTAACTGAGAGATTAATTTTTATTTTATCCTCTAGGTCAGGGGCTCTCAAAGGTGGCCTAGGGATCCTGGGGAGGAATGGGGGGCTCCCTGAGAACCTTTAGATGATTTCTGAGGTCAAAACAATTTCTGTAATGTTAAATTTTTTTTTTAGTTTAATAAATATTGATAGATGTGGCCCACGTTAAAAAAAAAAACACTTTGGGAAATCCTCAGTTAATTTTTTAAAGCATAATGAGGTTCTTCTGCAATGGAAAAAGCTTGAAAACTGCCGCTCAAAGCAACAGGACAAATCAATGCTATTTGAGCAAAGTTTAAGCATAGAATCGGCTTTATAGAATAGAAATATTTTGGATTAAGAACTGAAAGGTAGAAACCAGTTGGGAGATTATTATAACAATTATGTTATATTAAATTATGTTATATTGTTATGTTAGGTTGTTATATTGTATTAGCTTATGTTATGTTGTTATGTGTGATATGACGCTATCTTACTAAGTGACCACCAAAAAACTAAGGGCACTGGATCTCGAGTCATCAGTGTTCAAATCCCACTTATAACACTACCTGGGTGACCTTTTGGAAACTTCATTTATTGTTCCTGGGCTTCAGTTTTCTTATTTCTAAAATAGGCAACAGGACTCAATACTTGTATTTTAGTATACTATTTATATAATTATATTATATTGGGCAAAATATGTAAATTGTGATAAAAGGTTTGGACCAGTGCTGGAATCTCTCTTTTAGTTCTGTGCATGCACCAGCCCTCTTCGGCAAAGTCTTGCACCAGACTTTTGCAAAAGCTACTACCTGTCTTTTCTCTCTTACATTGGGCTGCATAGAGGTGGCTCAGTGGATAAACTGCTGGCCTTAAGTCACGCAGAGTCCTTTTCCTGAGTTCAAATCTGGCCTCAGACATTTACTGGGTGACTCTAGGCAAGTCACAACCCTGTTTACCTCAGTTTCCTCATCTGTAAAATGAGTTAGAGAAGGAAATAGCAAATCACTTCAGTTTCTCTACTAGGAAAACCCCAAACAAAACCATAAAGAATCGGATATGATTAAAATGAGGCAACAATGAAAAATATTATAATATTTAATAGTCTAGGTGATAGATAATGAAGGCCTGAAAAAGGGGGGGTGTATTAAGTTAGATCACTGGAGCAGAGATGATGTGTATAAGAATAATGGTGGAGACAGAATCAATGGGAACTGGTAACTGCTGTGATGATTTTGGGGGAGGATTAAAGGGGGGGGGTTAACAAAATTAAAAATGTCTTAGATTTTAAGTTCTGTGTGAATCAGGGGAGTGATGATGCCATTAGCAGATACAAAGAAGTTGATAAAAGAAGCAGGAAAATATTCTGAATGCATGAGGTGTGGTGTGCTAGTAGGACATTCAGAGAGTTATGTATCAGCTGGAAGAGTGGGGCTTACTTTCAGGAAAAAGACTAGGGTTGATTTTGTAAAAAAACAAAACAAAAACCCTTCTTTCCTACTCAACGACACTGGAAGCTCCTGAGGGGATTAGAACAGCAAGTGGTGGTGGGAACCAAGTTGAACCACACTGACGCTATCTTGTGACTCATTTCTGGAAACTAGCTCAGTTCCCTTTCTATTCAATTATGGGTCAAGTCCAATTTTTGTCTTGTGACAAAACTTTATTCAATTGTGGGAATTGAGAGAAAACTTTCCCCTTCACCCTCCAAATTCCCTAAGTACAAGGACGGACTACATGTTATATTTTTCT
The DNA here is from genome assembly GCF_027887165.1 of Monodelphis domestica. NCBI lineage: Eukaryota > Metazoa > Chordata > Mammalia > Didelphimorphia > Didelphidae > Monodelphis > Monodelphis domestica. The sequence continues at coordinate 435,877,239 of NC_077229.1, read as the reverse complement.
TTGTATTCCCCACAGTACCTAGAACAGAAATTTGCAATCAGAAGGCAATTAGAAGATTTCTTCGAATGGAAAATCTGACCTAAGCCCCAAATATAGAAAAACAAAGTAAAAATATTGGGATATTTTTTAGCCTTGACAACAACCAATTTCTAAGTCCTGATCTATATTTTGTTGTTACACTTAGGTAGTTTGTAATAAATAGTATATTCATTGAAAGATTTTCTAAAATGCACAGAAAGAGAAAAGGAGGAAGTTCAGAAAGAAACACAGACAAGCAGGATCAATGTGAAAGTAACATGTTGATGTTTATTATATTCTTTGTGTAAAAAAAGCAAACTTGTACATAATGGAAAAATCTCAGTTTCACATATAATCTTCCTGTTCTAAAAAAGTACTATATTGCAGTGTTATGTTGTGGAAAAAGCACGAGACTTAAGAGAGTCCAAAGACCTGGTTTCAAATTCCATAATAGGTTTTCTCAGGATGTTTATCAAATGAAGGGGTAAGATTAGATGACTTTAGGATGCCTCCAGCTTTGACATTCTATGGTTATCTACTAAAAATCTATTTTGTACTGTATTTGAATCAGCATTCAGAGATAAAGCTATCTAGCTTCCTATACTAATATTCACTGCAAAGAGAGCAATTCTTATATGTTTTACCTTGGTCTCTTCTTTTATTTCTGTTTCCTCCACACTGGTAGATTCTGTCATTTCTTTTAAATCAGGGTCCTTAATCCCATGCATCAGCTGAATGTGTTTCTCTAGCATTAACCGTTTTGTAAATGTGCGCCTTGATTCAGGGCAGTGCCTACATAAAACAACAAAAGTCATGTATACATTTTGCTTATAGGGATTCTCAAAAGAACTCTAGGCCCACAAAGATGTTTATTGGTCTTCAAGATCTTCACAGGCCAATCGCATACTTACCAGTATCAGGGCATAGGAAAGCACCAACAGCCTAAGAGCACTGGCTCTGGAGCCAAAGGACCTGAGTTCAAATCCCACTTATGACACTACTTGGATGACCTTGGGCACTTCATTTATTCTCCCTGGGCTTCTTCATCTCTAAAATAAGGCAACTGGACTAGATAGCCTCTGAGATCCCTTAGAAACTTTAGATCAATGGTCCTATTGGGCTTATTTCCCATTTTATTAAACATTTCAAATTGTTGGTGTCACTTTTTTTTTCTCCTAGATACATATCATTTTGGTTCAGATGCATTATAAAATATTCCTAATTTAGCATCAGTCCTCCTTACTTTCTTGAAAAAGAAGTTCTTGATTTAATTTTTTCCCTTTAAGATGACTCCAAAAGTATTTTATTCTCAGAGGTGCTCTAATATGAAAGAAACAAGGCGCTCTTCTACAGATAGTAATTAGTGATGGTCATTATGCCAGGCTCATGACAATTGCATAACACAAGAAATTGATCTTCAGCAGCACATAGCATGGGCAATTCTTCATAAAATGATAATCTAATAAATATATTTAAAATTTTAACTTCCTTTTGATAAATGGTTTTTCAGTGGCCAGCCAGTAGGTTAAAATGCAGGCATTTGAAAACACAAGTCTATAATAAGTGAGAGTATCACAGCTAAAAGGAAGAGTATAATGAGCTCCAATTTATATTGTGCTTCACACAAAGTAGAAGCTTGAGTGACTTGTTCATGGTCACACAGCTAGGAAATGAATCCAAAGTCTTGGAACTCCACGTCCAGTACTTTTTCCATGTTACTACCCTTCCTATTTTCTAAAAACAATCCTGTAGTAGCAAAGGATATTCATGTAGACATAGTACTTTGTTCCTTTTTTTGAAGGTAAGAAATTATCACTTTTGGGATAATAGATGACAAAATCCTAGCACTTCTTAAGTCAATAGCTACTTCAGTTTTGTACATTATAATATAGAACCCAATGGCAATATTTCATTTAAGAAACAAATAGGTGATTGAAAATTCAACGGCCTTTTCAGAACTAGATTTGCTTCCTTCTGGAAGGCTCAAAAGAACTTTATATGGGCACTAAAACATAACTGAAGTACTTTTTGAATCCTTTCTGTACAAGCAACAAATTAAACGAGCCCTGAGACCACAGGGTAATAGCACATTTCTGTTTAATCATGTTTAATGATGGCAATTTTGCTACCATCAATGAGTTTTGGAATAATATTATGGTTTTTGAGTGTCCAATGGCTTAGGGATTTTATGCTTCTATGTCAAAAATACTAACATTGTGTTTCAAAGCTAGTGTTTCACTAGGGCCACACTGAATCACCTTAAATTCCAGGCTGCCTCCTGCAGCTCAGTCAAGTCTCTCTACTTATTCTTTTCCAAGCATCAAACTCCCACAGGAGCCCAATTCCTGGCTATGTTCTATTTATACAATGTGGTCACCTCAATAAACGTTTTCCTTTTATTCAGATAGCTCCCTTAAATCTTCCATGTCCTCTGTGAAGCTACCCTGACTAAGCTGAAGAGATGCAAGCATGCTACTTTGCCAAATCCTTGTCTAAACAGGAAATTCTAATGACTCCCTTTCAAAACGAGTACTTACTTCTCTGCTTGTATTTATGCATTTATCCATTTACTGTGTTTGTCCATTGTTCAGTTTTTCACATATCCAAAGGGAAGAAAATATGTTTTTCTAAACTTGCTTTGGGTAAAAAGTAATACAGCAACATATGTAGGCGAAACGACTTCAAATACACATTTTTGCTGATAATAATGTAACGATACTGCCTTAATTGCCACGGTGATATTAGTGAGCATTGGCTGATGATGAATGGGGGTCAATTTCTCTTTTTCTGGTTCCCTTTGTAGCCAATGGCATGAGTTCAAGTTAGACATCTCAGTACATGAAAAAATGGCTTAGATGAACTATGCACCTATTTATTACCTTAGTCTTATTGACATAAAACTTTAAGCAACTGGGCAAAACTAACGATAAAATTTTGCAAGTGCCAGCTTGGCCGCAACTGGAAAGTCAATGAGTTACTCCGAAAAAAGTATTCTCCATAATACAATCTATGATATGATGCTGTATGATATGATGCTTTTTAGGTCAAGTTAAGCACCAGGTAATCAAGAAGGTTGTGATTATTTCACTTAAAAAAAAAAAACTTTTGTTAATGTCACATCAAAGAATAAGGTGACAAAATGATCATGTAAAAATCAAATGAGTTGAATCCTAAAGCAAAACAAAGAGGTGAAGTGAAAAGAAACTTGACTCTAAGTTAAAGTGCATGGATTCATGTCCCACCTCTGATGCTTACTTAGACAAATCATGTAACCTCTCTGGGTCTAGTTTCCCCATTCATAAAATGAGGAGAGGGAGTTGAACATGATGGCCTCATGGATCTCTTCCTTTCTAAATCTATAATCCTAGGATTTACAAAAATAAAGGGGCTGGATTAGATGGCCTCTGAGGTCCCTTCCAGTGGGAAATGAAAGTAATGTAATAACAAAAGATATAAATAAATATTATTCTAAAAAAAGAATATTTTTTATAAAGTCAAACCAATAAAACCTCCTCTTTCAATTCTCTCATGACCTTTATGTTAAAAACCATCACTTACGAGCAGGTGTAAACTTTCCTAATGCCTTTGTGTTTGATTCGATTATGGCGACAGAGGCTGTGCGATGAACTGAATGATTTGTCACACTGGCGGCAAGGATGCTTCTTCATTTGCTTTATTGAAAGAGAGGAAAGGAGAATGTCAGTGGCAGGTCTTTAAAACCAGAATACTCTTTTAAAATGAGAAACTCTGTGTAATAAGTCGAGTTTAAAAGAGGCTTGGTAGGGCTTGGCAACTCTTCAATGAATGTACCTACATGAGAAAGAAGAAAAGCTGTTCTCACAGTACTAAGGGAAACTTTACCACAGGAGTGGAAAATTCGGGGTTTTTAGGAAGACTTTTAAGTTAAATTTCCTTTTCAAAATACAAAGGCCTGATTTTTCTAAAAGTTGTGCCTGTCTGAAATCAGAGGGGAAAAAAAAATTATCCTTTACACTTTTTCACAAAAGCAGGCAGTAAATACAATAGTAGCTCCTTCAACAAATGTTCAATAAGTGAACTTCCATAGAACTCATACTGTTTCATTCTGTGAATCATTTTAAATTAAGTCCCTCAAGGAGTAAGTCTACCTGACTAATTTTAAAATTCCATTTCCAATTCCAATTCCAATACAATTCCAACAATAGGTTGGCGGAAGGGACTGCATAGAGTTGTGATTTCATGAGTGTCTAGAGAACTCTCAGTGAGGAGACTCCCTTTAACAGTGAAGACCAGAAAACTGTTCATCAATTTATGTGTTCAGTGCTCTGGAGCACTGAGAGAGATTAAAGTGACTTGCCTAGGTCTACATGATCATTATGTTTCAAAACTGGGACTTGAACCCAGGTCTTCTAGACTTCCTCTCTTCAAAATAAAGATAGACACTAAAATTTATGGAAAAGACCCCGTGAGATATACTAATACTTTTCTAAGAAAGGCAATGTAAGAAAACCTGGAGGTACATTTTATTATTCCTTATCTTACTTTCTTGCCACAATGAAGAATAAATGAGATATCTGGCTCTAGAAAGAAGAGCCACCAGGTAATCAGCACAACCCAATTCCTCTTTGAGACATATGACTTATAACAATGTCCAACTCTAAAATTTTCTAAGCACATACATCAATGGTTTTCATTTATATTTCTGATAAGCCCTTGACTAACTTGCATGACAGATGGGGCATGACAGCCAGCCACTAAGTTTCATTTTGGAACACTTTAAAAATCAGAAAAAATAATTCAAAGTCATCAGTAAAGAAGGGAATAAGGGGGTATTTGTTCAATATTATGCTAGGGTAAACCTAAACAATCATGATCAATATTTTTAAATTCTTTTATTTTGAAAATATTTTAAGACACCAACATAGTAAATTACAGATAGATTTAAAAATTTTATGGTATAAAGAATCACATAATTATTAGAAAATTATTATTGTTAATTAGAAAATTAGAGAATTATTAGAAAAATACTCAATAAGTTAATCTTATAACAAATGATAAAATTTTTAAAAGAGAGATTCATATTTAAAATAATAATACAGTAACTCCTTGAGTTGGCATCAGTTATAGAAAGGCAGCTTGAATTAAACAGGGGAACTACTAAGCACATTTTCTCTGTAGTCAATGAAAGGTACTATAGTATTAACAAACATTTATTAAATGCTTACTATATAGCTAGGTACTGTTACAGTCTAATAGGTATAGTGGATGATGAATTGGACTGTCAGGAAGACTTTTGTTCAATTTCTACCTCTGACCTATATTATCTTCCTGAGCCTGAGCAAGTCACTTAAATTAATCTCTAAGGCTATAAGTTGCAGAGCAATTGCTGCTCTGCATTGGTAGAAGTTTCCTGATTGAGGGTTCCTTTACCAATGATATAATAGTCCAAGCCACTCTCCCAAAGTAATGTTGATGAAGAGGTATGAAAGCTAATAATGGTACATAAACTGGGGGGGAAAAGGCATTAAACCTGGCCAAAGTAGGAATATCTGAGTTCTAATCTGATTTTTCTTTTTTTTCCCCTCCTTCAGATTCCATTTCTTTACCTGTAAGATGAAGAGGGTGACCCTAAATTATTTCTAATGTCCTTCCTAGCTCTAAAATTTTGTTCTTTTCAGGCACTTCTTGTTCTCTTCTTCATCTTTGTTAAAATATAAACAAATGCTGTAACACAAGGAATAAGAAATTGTAACAAATTGCACAATCCTAAAAGAGCTGGGCTGTTAGTGAGGACATTCTGTGTTTTTCAAGTCTATGGCTCTGTGGATTCTAGAGCAGCAAAAAGTTTTCTTATTTCAAAATAACAACAACATCAAAAACAGAAGGTTTCTACTGATTTTTACTTTTAAAAATTGTAGACAATTCCAAAAGATTTCAGGTGTTCAAGCTTTGAAGTGATTTTTATCCAAATGTATTTTAATATTATATTTGTGTTCCTTGCAGCCAATGTGACAGTGGTCATGAATCAAGTAAAAATGTGATAATGATTAGTGAAAATAACACCCATGTGAATTGAGCAAATAACAACTGCCGGGTGAAAACTCACGATAAAAGAAGTGTTATCCATGTCCTACTAACTTTTACTGTTCAAACTGTGGTGTCTTACATCATAGGGATTTATCCTGACCTTATAGCCCTTAAAACCTTCTTGATGAGGTTGATAAACCACCAGCAGCTCTAATAAGCTCTAGCACGCCTGGCACTCACACCTTGGTAAAATCCAACTCAAAAGATGAGCTAAAGTTAAAGGTAACCAAGAGACCGCAGAGTCACCCAGAAACGAGACGTGGACAAATTGTTTGACAAGTCTGTCAATGTTTTCCATCACGTACCAGATACATTGTTCATGTAAGCTCACTACCCTGTGGCAGAGTCACCAGGTATCTCTTCTTGTGTCTGCTAATGGAGGTATCGATGTAGCCTCCAGAATATTTCATAACACACAGACCCTTTTCTCCTCAGATAATCCAGCTCCATGCTCTAAGGGGAAAACCTCAAATCTCTTTAGAAGGTCACCAATAATTTACTCATGCCAAGACCAATGGCTTTTCCTCCGTCATTAATCCCTTCATCCTCTCTGTGGTATGTGACACTAGTCACACCGTGTTTTCATGGTTCTATTTCATTTCATTAGCTTGGTTCTCTGTCTCTTTCTTCTCTTTCCCTGACCTTGAATTGGTCATTCCTGGAAGTTTGGCATTCTTTGCTCTTCTATTCTCATCAGATATACTCTTTCCCTTGATGAACATTTTCTTTCTCTAACTACTTCTATTTGTACAATTAATTCCTAAATGTCCATCTTCTTTCCCCAACATTTCTACCCAAGCTTAAGTCCCTCGTTTTTCTTTCAAGGCAGAAATTATAAATTGTATCTCATTTATCTTCTATAGTACTTGCCCCAGTGCTACACGCAGAGTAGACATTTTGTAAATATCTGCTGATTGAATGAACCATGTATAATGAGGTTAAAATGACCAGAAGTTAAACATTTCAAAGGTATGAATGAATGAATTTCCTGCACTAATAGTTTAAAAAATACACATAGTACACCCAAACAAAAGACAGGAAAAGAACAGAAAGATAGCATCACTTGAGTAATTCAGTAACTGATCAGAAACCGAAAGACAGAGTTCTAGCTAAGGTTTTGCCTTTGATTTTGAGTGAAATACTCTCAGTTTTAATATTCCATTATGTCTCTCACTCATACAAATCTTCTTCTCTCTCCTATTTGCCATTTTTCATTTTACAAACCTTCTACTTTCCTACTCCTCTCCCATCACTATCATTCTGGCTTTCCTATAACATAATAAGGTTAAATTTTCAAACAATGTAGGGTTAAAACCATGAAAAAATTTAAATATATTAACAACTAAAAAGGATAACAAGGAAACATATAAATATGAGGTTTTAATCTAAAAAGATCTTAATCTAAATCTTAATCTTAAAAATCTAAAAAAAATCTAAAATAAAAAGATCTTAATCTAAATCTTAATCTAAAAATATACTACATACTACACGTTTTAACATACTATACATTTTCTGACTAAAAAAAAATCTAACATGTCAAGAGTATTTCTGTATCAATGCTTGCCTCCAAGACTATAGAAGACTCTCATTTGTATCAGCTTATTAGAATCTCACTATTCTTTAAAGAATTTAAATTTAAATGATTTCTAACATTCATTACTTGTTGGAAGGCATAATACTTCACTATTACATGTGACTTTTGTTTGTTTTTAGAATTAATTTTCTAGTCAAGTTTTAGATGTAGCACCACTTGCTTAAAATCCAAGCTAATTAAGATCCGGCCTTTGGGGCCATAACAAGGAAAATTCCTAGTTTATCTCTCCCATAGAATGCAAGCCCTTTAAGATATCATAGTGGATACTTATGGGCTGGCCACAGAGTGAGGATGATTTAACTGAAATATCACATCTGACGCATACTTAGCTAGAGGTAGGCAGATGGTGTGGTGGAGAGAGGGCTAGACGTAGAGCCAGGAAGACCTAAGGTTAAATCCTGCCCAAGACACCTACCTAACTCAAGTCACTTAAACCTTGCCTCAGTTTCCTCATCTGTAAAATGGGGATAATGATCTTATCTACCTATCAAGGGTGGTGCGAGGACCCAATGAAATGTATGTAAAATGCTTTCCAAACTTTTAAAGTGTTCTATAAATGCTAGTTACTATTATTACTACTGGTATTCGTTATTATTGGAAGTCCCTTAAATTTATGCTGCTACAAAAGACTCTAAAACTATAAATTACAGAAGAATTGCTGATTTAAATTGGCAGAGTTTATTCACTGAGAGTCAATGAAAACACAGGCAAAGACCAAAAATAAATATGATGAATTTAAATATGAATATAAAAGTAAGAGCAGTTATAGATGCTTTTGATAAGTGTGATGTGAAAAAGATAAAATGGAAGGCAATAAGTGGCTAAACTTTTCATGATTTATAATTGGAACTCAAAATTGAAAAATATGCACAATATCTGAAGATGAAAGAACTTGAATAACTTTTTAAAGTATCAGGATTCATAAGTCAATCTGCATATTCATAAAAGAATGGATAGATTCTTTGTCCACCCATCTCTATCCAAATCTTCTTTTCAATCTTTAATCTGATTTTATTGACACATTCTCTAATCCGTTTACCATCTGTTAAAAACTATTCTGGGCTCCCCTGGTTTAGAGAAAAACCTTCCCAAAACATATCTTGTTGAATGGAAAACAATACTAAAAATATGATATAATTAGGGTAGAACTATTTTCTTCTCTTTTTTTGGCTTAGGTCAACAAATAAGGAAAAAGCGAATGAATAAATGACTTAACAAGGTAATTTTTTAAGACAGACTAATGAAAATCACAAGTTTTTACATGCCACTTAAAAGAAGAGAAAAATAGACAATATTTAAAAATATCTCAATATAATAGGAATCTCTAATTTAGAATTAGCAGAAGTATTGCTTCCAAAAATGGAAATTATAACTCCACTACAAATTAGTAGATGTTCCTAAAGAGGGTATGGCCAAAAAAGTTACTGCCCTGCCAATTTGATGATAAGCGTCATCAAATTTAGCCTGGCTATTTCTCATGTGATAGAAATATAGTCCATCATCATGTCCATAATTAAGGCCTTACAAGTTTGGTAGAACCTGCCAAGCTTGTGTGTTGCCTGCATAAGCTTTAAGAATCCAAAAACATATTTATGCCAAAATAATACATTGGGTTGGACTTCAGAGTAGAGAATCATTTATAAAAGTAACCAGGAAAAAAATTGAATTTATATTGGAATTAACCTATGAAGACATGTGTAATGACTTCAAAAGGTTTTTTTTCTTTTAACATAAAGGAAGACCCAAACAACTGGATGGATATTCTGTGAACATTTTTTTAAAGCCCTTACCTTCTGTCTTAGAAACAACACTGTGTATTGGTTCCAAAGCAGAAGAGTGGCAAGGGCCAGGCAATGGGGGGGGAGGGGGGCGGGGGGGAGAGGGAGGTTAAGTGTCTTGCCCAGGGTCACACAGCTAGGAAGTATCTAAGGCCATATTTGAGCCAGGACCTCCCATCTCTGGGCCTGGATCTCAAACCACTGAGCCAACCAGCTGCCCCCTCCTGTACATTCTTAAAACAATTCATTATAGTCTTGCAATGACATTGGTGGATTTCCTATTCCTGGTTTTGGTTATTTTGGATTGTACATCAATAAATGAATGGGAATTTTTTGGAGATTTGAGACATACTTGGAAAAACTATAGATGATGCATATATATAAAGAAAAAAATGAATAAGTCATAAATGTATAAAGACTGTATATAGGTATCCCTTCCATATCACAACTTTCCCCATTGTGGTTTTGATATATCAGAGGCCAGCATAAGAAATTAAATGGGAATTTGGAGGGAGTTTTTGAGAAGCCAAAGATGACATACAAAGACCAGCAGATAACCCAGAAAAAGATAAGAAAATCAGAAATGCATAAAATATATGGTTAACAAATGTTATCTTTTAATACCATAAATATAAAAATTTCTTTTTTTTAAGTTAAAATAAGTAAAAAGTTGTGAAGAAAACACAAAAGCCAGCAGATGACACAAAGAAACAAAGAGATAGCTTTAAAAGTTCAATAACTTGTAAATGCAGATAAGGAACTATAAATACCCCATAAAAGAAAAAGATAAATGCAGACTTTTTTCTCTGGTATGAAGAGAGGGCCAAAAAAATTTATGTACATTTTCCAGACTGCAGGGGTGCCATATCCCACCCCCACAATGTGAAAGGGATAACCATATGATTAATCTATTTTATCATTTATTATAGATACACATATAAGTTTATCATAAAGTTAAATTTTGTTAAAAGTTTTAGTGTACTAAAAAACCAAGTGTTCTCTTTGTCTCTACCTTTCAAACTTAGTCCTGTGATTTTCTCCCACAGCAATCATTGCATTTAGCACTTTTCATAGGAGAAGAAAATCCATGAAGCAGTTCCTACAGCTGAGACTACATGGAGTGTAAGATACTTTTTTCATTTGAGTTTATATACTTCAACTTTTTTATGGGTACAATGTGTTGTTTTACTTGTTTTGCGTTTTAAATAAATATGATCAGAATTATTAAAAATAAAGGTTTGGGCGGGACCTTGAATTATTTGTGGTTTTTCACATTTGTGGGAGTCTTGCCCAGCTAACACCCACAAATGTCAAGGGACAACTGTCTAATAAAAGTTCCAAAACCTCACATATTAATTTATTAGATGTTCTAAATACTCATGAAAATACTGACTTCTGGGTCAAAGGAGCAACAAGATATCAAACTAAATATTTTCTTGATTCCCTATAACCCCTTAAAGTTGAAACAGAAATTATGTGCCCCAAATAAAGCAAACTTAGTTGTCTTTATGGTCTTGAACACTCAGAATCTAAAAGGAGATTTGAACCTCAAACCCAGGAACATCATGATGCTCACTGACCATGAGCTCACTCAGCATCCTTCTCCTACCACCTGCCCTATCAGCAGCAAGGTTGCTGTAGCACCCCCAAGGACAGGACACAGGCTTACATTAAAAACCATCCCCAAACCCCAGACTCCTGCCTCTCTCTAAAGTCATGAATGGCCCTGCTCTGGGTTGCAGAAGTGCTCTTAGACCTCGACAGCCAGCTTGGCCATAGCCCATCAGGAGCAAAAGCAAAAGCCTGCCAGGAATTATAACCCATAAGCATTGCTGCAAAGCTCTGAATAGAGCGAAAACAGGCTCTGAACTGCTAGTGCTGTGCCAGACAACTGAGGAACAGATGGAGTGGAACAGGTCCTCAGGACTAGACACTGTGCCTGAGGGAAAGAGCACAACGTTCATCTGGGGCCAGTTCTGAACATTCAAACATCAGGGGGAGCAGCGACCTAGGCTGGTGAACTAGGAATTGTCCAGGGTTAGAGAAGTCTGAGCCATTTTGAGATCCAGCCCTCAAGAAAATCACCGAGGGGAGAGAGTTAGGATGTGAATGATAAAGAAAATAAGGGGTGGGTGGAGAAACTGAAAGTACCAAGAATTTCAGGAAGAAAAAAGCTTGAAGACTTTGAACACAGACAGATAAATTAACCGGAAAAATAGCAACAACAGAGGAGCTATGTCCTCTGGATTGAGTAAACAAGCTCAGTTATCTATGAAGAAATATTGCAAAATAAAGGGAAATGATCAAACATTTGCTGAGACAGAGGACCCTGTGAAATCTGAGAACATTAACCATAAATCAGAAATGAGAGTTAGGAGAGCAAAATTTATTTCCTACACAGCAAAAATAATGAGAAAAATAGAAAAACTTTAATCTGCAATGGCAAGCCTCACCAAAGAAACAAGAGAAAATGATAGATTGGAAGTGCAAATACAAAGAAATGAAGGAGAAGTAAAAAAAAACCCTTAAAAATAAAATATGCTCACGGTGCAAGCAACACACACTGAACTCAAAGACAAGATGCAGAGAGGCAATCGAAGGATCACAGGACAAAAAAAAATGTACCATCACAATGATGGAAATAATAGAAGTTCTCAGGAAGCTTGAACATAGGAAATGAAATTCCAATTGAAAAAATTAATAACTTCCAGGGAAAAAATATCAAGGTTGCAAATGCCAAGATACATAGTGGTTAAACTGAATGGTACAATTCCGAAACAATCAAAAGAATGACCTTCAACTACAAAGGAAAAGGCATTCAAAAAAGACAAGATTATTTTGCACCCACTGGAAAAGAGGAGGGAAAAGCAGTAATGTATTCCAAGGAGAAACAGGAGTCATGTGTAGTTCTGTAAATCTGAACCAACAATACAGGACAAAATGAATATTCAATATTAAAGAAGAATTTGAAACAATTTGGGAAAAAAAAACACTAATGGGTTATTTTATAATACTAGTTAAAATGATCACGTTTTATGAATTATATGGGCTATTAAGAACTATAGTTCTCATAGGAAGAAATCTAAGACCTCAAGAGCTACTGGGAAAAATTTTGCAATTCTTTTAACAATTAGAAAAATGCAAATTAGAGCAATTCTAGGTTGTACATTATACCTATCAGAATGAGAAAAGTGACCAAAAAGATAAATGACAAATGTTGGAGGTCCTTTGAGAAAACAAGCACAGTGATGAACTATTGGTAGAGTTGTGAATTCTTCTATCCAAATTGAACACTATTTTGGAATTATTTCTAAGAAGTTATTAAACAGTGCATATTCTCTGACAACCTATCTCCCCACCCCAAACCATCACTATTTGGCCTATATCTCAAAGAGATTAAAGGAGAAAAAAAAATCTAATATATACATAAAGAGGTCTTTTTGTAGAGGCAAAGAAGTAGAAGGTAATGCTGAACATGGACATGCATGTAATGAAATATTATTGGACTTTAATAAATGAAGAGATGGCTTCTGAGGATCTAGAAAGAGATCTATGAATTTATGTTGCAACATAACATATGAGTAGAACCAAGAGAACAATTTATACTAAACATAAATATTGTAAAAATAAATAATTTTAATAGACATAACTCTAGACAAAAAAATTTGACCATGATAATTCCAAAGAATTTAGGAAACAACAATGCTGTCTACCTCTTAATAGAGAGATGATATACTATTATTTAGAATAAAAAACTCATTTTTGGACACAGTCAACGTGGGAATGTGTTTAGCTTGACTATACTTATGTGAAAATGGGTTCTGTTGAGTTTTTTTTCAATGAGTGGAGAAAAAATTTGATAGTTTAAAAATGTTTTAAAAAGTTAAAACACAAGAGTACAAATGGGAAATTATTTTCAAAAGTTGAAAAGGCAAATTTCAAAATTTCATAAAGTGCTATTTATGAAAACTATTATCTGATTAACAAAACAGAAAAGTAGATCAACTGTATGGAATAGAAAATATAGAAAACCACCAAATTTCCACAAGTTTGGTGTTTAATAAACTCAAGATTATAAAATACAATAGCAAGAAATAATTAGATAATTAAAATTGTGTTCAAATTTGAAATAATATAACAAAAATTATTTTGGGTGCAGGCATTATACTGTATACAATAATGAAACTTCTGGATCCATACTCTCTTATATTTTTTAAAATCAGAAAAAAAAAACAGTATCACATGAGGAGATAAACTTTTTAAATCTATCAAAACAAATATGGAAATATTGCTGGAATAAAAAAGATAGATCCCACTACACAAGCATTTTAAAAATTTTACACAACAAAAAAGATTTTTAAAAGTGAAAGTTGAAATTTGGGGGCAGGAAATATATTTGGCAAAAGTCTGAAATACGGATTTTTAAGGATTGATCAGCTGTGAAGAGTTAATAGGGGGCAGCTGGGTAGCACAGTGGATTGAGAACCAGTCCTAGAGACAGGAGGTCCTAGGTTCAAATCTGGCCTCAGACACTTCCCAGCTGTGTGACCCTGGGCAAGTCACTTGACCCCCATTGCCTAGCCCTTACCACTCTTCTGCCTTGGAGCCAATACACAGTATTGACTCCAAGACGGAAGGTAAGGGTTTAAAAAAAAAAGTTAATAATACCCAATCTTCAATGAATAGTCAAAGGATAGAAATAATTTATGAAAATGGAAACACGAACTGTACAGGCCTGCTTTAAAAGAAGTTTCCAAAAAGTAAGAGAAATGCAATTTTAATTACTTTTAAATTTACCACATTACTATCCTTAATTTTGGGAGAAAAGCATTTAAAATTTAAAAGTTCAATGTTGTCAGGAATGTGGGTAAATAGGCATTCTATTACAACTATTGGAATTAAAATTTGGTGCTTTTTTTTAGAGTGCAATCTTAGCAATACTTCGTAAAGAGTTACTAAAATCTTTGACTCAGTGAATTCATTACTAGGAATATACCCTAAATTTATAGCCAGAGTTCAAAAAAATTTATACAAGTAATGCACAGTTGAACTGGTCCACTCATCTTGGGGAAAAACCCTGAGAATTTTGCCCCACAGGTTTTTAAACTATGCATGATCTCTGACCCAGCAATATCATTCTAAAGGTATTACAAGGTCTATATCCCAAGAGATTAAAGAAAGAGGAGAAGGATCCAAATGTACAAAAATATTTATAAGAACTTTGTTTGCATTAGCAAAGAACTGGAAACAGAGGTGCTACAAGAAATTAAAAAGGGAATTATTTTTTAATTGAATTTTTTTCAGTTCAAAATTCTCTCCTTGCCCTTCCCCTACTCATTGAATAAGAAAAATAAAAGTCATTCCAAATGTACTTGCAAAATAAATTCTCACATTAGTCATGCCAAAAAAAAAGGAAAGAAAGAAAAGTAAATATTTTTCAATCTTTCAATCTTTCTCTGAGTCTACCAGCTCTCTATCTGGAAGTGGATAGCATGCTTCATCATGATGAGTGCTCTAGAATTATGGCTGATCACTGATCATAGTTCTTAAGTCTTTCAAAGTGGTTTCATGGGTATGATAATGATATCACTGTTGTTATGTAAATTGTTCCCTTTGTTCTGCTCACTTCACTTTGTATCACTTTACTTTATAGAAGGTTCCTGAAATCATCAAAGGGGATATTGACAGTGCTATGATTTTAAACAGGTCCTCTCAGTAAATTTATTTCAGAGGAAGTTTTCTCTTAGGTCCTCAGAAATCTTCTCTCTCCTCAAGCATTTTTTTTCTGAGAAGCTGTTTTTTTTCAAACTGGTTTTTAACAGTGTTCTATGCAAAAACTTTCTTTCTCTGACCTTTTCAGTAAACCAAATCACCAGATGGCTTACGTTTAAACACACCATCATCTACAATTTTGCCATTCCCATGACCTCAAATTCTGAAAAGAGATCTTCCTTAACATTTCAAGTTCTCTCTCTCTCTCTCTCTCTCTCTCTCTCTCTCTCTCTCTCTCTCTCTCTCTCTCTCTCTCTCTCTCTCTCTCTCTTCTTCTCTCTCTGTCTCTCTCTCTTCCTCTCTCTCTCTGTCTCTGCCTCTCTCTCCCTCTCCCTCCCCCCCTCTCTCTCCCCCTCTCTCTCCCTCTCCCTCCCCCCCTCTCTCTCCCCCTCTCTCTCTGCACCTCACACCTACTCTTCATCCTGAAATATGAAATCTAGTCACTGCATCCCTGCTCTAGTGTCATCTAAGATGACATTAAACCAATGCTTCATTAAAATATAAATGAGAACATTTTAAAGTGGAGACAAACAAAAACCATAGAGACAAAACCCAAATCAAAATGGTTCAAAAACCACATAACTGGCCAATTCAAATATGCATTTGTCTTCCACCCCTGAAACCATTTCTGCCTTGTCCTGATGCAAATCTTGCAAATCCTTATTCCTGGGCCATCACTCCCTGCTATCTTCATTCCAACCTCCAAACTGCTAAGTGCAATTAATTTCATCAAAATTTCAATAAACATATAAAAATTTATACATTAGAATAGTTCTTGTCTCTTTCCAAGTAGTTACATTGGCAAGTTGTGCATTTATCCTAACAGTGTTACTTGCCATCAGTCAACCTATTTTTAGAACTCTTCTTTGAGAAATTCTTTTAGACCCTGAAGTACATTCTTTTTAACAACTTCCATGAGGGCAAATCTCTGGGCCATTCAGAGTAAGGCTGTTGATCCAGTTTGGGGTAAAAATCCATTTGCAGTTTAAAAAAAGAAAACCAAGATGTAACTATAAAATAATGTGCCTAGATTAGGGGTGGGGAGGAGAATGGGGGAGAGTTGTGAATAATATATAAAGTGGTACAGAAGACAATTACAAAAGATGCAAAAAAAAAATATTTTGAACACCAGCAAGTCACACAAACAACACACATATTACTAAAGTAACCATATAGTCCTCAGTGGTTACTACTCTGAAGGAGAGAAGTGAAATTTCTGCTCTGTTTATTGAAAAAGCATTTTCATTACTTGCAGTCACCTTTCATACGTGTGTATGATTTATGAAAGGATCGTAAGATTGCAAAGAAAAATCAAGATTCAAAAGAAAACTATTACAAATAGGTAAAATGGTGCAACCAAGCTCAAAACAAAGACAGGAAGGAAGAATAGCTTACCACAGAATTATCTTTTGTTCCCAGGTCAGTATCATACACATTCGGGCAATGTAAGGAAGAAAAGAAATATTCAAGAGAGCTAACTTATCAAGGGTCAGTAAGAACTATATAGATGAAGATGAGTAAAGGCTATGGGAACATCATGTTACTTGTAGATGCCCAATTAGGAGACAGACTTTCATCACTCCTGGTTTGTGATCTGGAGCAGGGGGTCAAGGGGCTATTATTCTTTTCCTAAACTAGTTCTTATGTTCTTCCCTTTAGAAGAACTATCCCATCCCTCCCTTAGTTATATTCCCTGTATATGAGAGATTCTTTTACAACAATTTCTACATTATCATTCTCCCTGTCTCCTCTCTCAGCACAACCCAAGAAAAAGAACTAGCTGTTTCCACTATCACATTTTGCCAAGTCATGCATTGGTCATTCATGAATTAAAGATGACATGACCATGGAGAAAATTCTTGTTTCTGATTGTTTCTGCATCGTGTTTAATTCTTTTTCTTTCTTAAAGCATTGCCCTATTTCTAAGACAATTTTGATTCCTAAGTGGTTGCATGCAGTTTGAGTGGGGTTTTTTGAGTTTTTTTAAGAACCTTTTTTTTTTCTAATTTCAAAGTGAGAGGCTTTACAAGCAAAGGAGGAATGAAAATAAGAACATGGAACATGTGCAGGACAAGGAAAGAGGCTTAACAATACTCCCTCATAGCAATAAATTTCTTCAAAGCTCCTTTCAAAATATGTTAACAAGAATCTTTTCTAAAATATAGTATTTTTTTCCTTTGTACATATTTTTCCATGGTTACATGATCCATTTTCTCTCCCTCTCCCTTCCTGGAGCTGACAAGCAATTCCATTGGGTTATACATGTGTTGCACTTCATACCTATTTCCATGTAAAATACAGTATTTTCATTTGTTTAATTTTGCTTCTGTAAAGGGATGCTAGGCTGGAGAGGAGATAGTAAAATCTCTTCAAAGGCTTTGTGGGGGAAGATGGAGGTAACATAAAGAGTTAGAGGAGAGAAAAGGGGTGGATAATTAGTCCAACTAGCAGTAACTATTCATGAAATATAAAACATTACAATATAACTAACTCTTCAAGGACTTTGTAAATGAACAAGAAATAAATATCAAAATGAATTTTTCCCAGAATGTATTCCCAGAAATCTCTCAAAAACTACCTTGTTCTGAAAATATCAACTCCCCTATAATAATCACTACCTCACCTGGTAATCTACAGATGAGAATTTTCTCATTAGTGAATAATATACACTGGAGCAAACAAAATACCATTAAAATAAAGACTCTGACCAAAAAAAAGGAAGAAAGAAAAAGAAATAAAGAAAACCATGTAGTACAAAGCCCTTTTTTTCCTCCCTGCACTATTTTCCACTGTACCAGACAGACTTTCTAGCAAAAATGGCCATACTAGTTTCTAACGTTGGAAATTCACACCTAAAATTACCATCAATCATTTTGTAAACCACTGAAAACACGGAAAATGAAAGCACTTAGAAAAACGGCTGCTTTTTTAAAATGGTTCTTCCCTTTAAATTTTGTTTTTGATGCTAAATTTAAAAATGTGTTCTAAAAAAAAAAATAGCAATTTTAAACCAGTCATTTTACGCCTAAAGTGTTTTGAATGAACTCATTCCTTACCAATAATTATGGAAAATCTAACATAATGGAAAAACCTTTGGTTCAATGTAAATGTCCATTAGTATTTACAGGAGAAAGTATGCAAGGAAAATATTTAAAATGGATTTTGATTTCAGATTAATGAAAAAGTTTTGAAATCAATAAACATACATATAGTAATAGCTTTCTTATGAATAAATTTTTGATGAGTTTTGTGTAAAAATCTGAACTTGGAAAAAGAACAGTAGATTTTGGTATAGGAATAAAATAAGAAAGAAAATTTACTATATTATACATGTAGAGGTTAATACTAATTATGGTGACCAATGAGGCATCTAATATCATTGGATAGAAAATGAATGTGAAGATTTAACTTGAAATGGTACAACTCCTGGCTTTGAGGCCATCATATATTATATATACACCCACACACATATATAAATAGAGCCCAAACTTTTGCAAGCTCTTCCATATTATAGCTGGCTAAGTAGACCAAATTATTCACTATTACACACACACAAACGAACACATGCACACACATACGCACACGCATGTTCTCCATTGTATTACTGAAGTCACTCATGGTACCTGGGCTTAAAGTACCTCTGAACTTGTTCTAATATATCTGTAGTATTTAACAAAGATAATAGTCAAATCAGATCTTCCCAAGAAACTTGACAATTATATAACTTTGTGGATGAAATAAGTGAAATATTTCAATCGGACTCATGGTAGAATAAAAACTGGCTAAGTTAACAATGGCATTTTGGGTTGTTGGGTTTTTTCCCCTCTTTCTTAGATCAGAATATGTGTATAGTTTAACTTGTAATCCAGACCAGTATCAATAAGAATAAATCATCACCACAGAAGGCATGGCCTAATCTTTTAATTCTGATTTCCAAATTCTATAAAATCACCCACTTTTTGATTTCTTTGCAATTCATATTTGTGCACACATTGATATGTGTAGGCACAAATATATACATTATGATAATCAATGCTAAAACATAAAGGAAATAAATTACATAAGAATTAAATTCCATTCTTTATAGTATTTTATAGTATTTATTGATCCAAATTAGTTTTTAACCATGAAAAGTATTTATTACAGAATTTATATTGATTTCCCTGAAAAAAAAATTGATTTTCTGTCCTGCCACCTGCTAAAAAATGCTGTTTTTAATTTCTTAAACAAATGGGAACCTAGATCTTTGTTAATTGCTATCAGTAAGTTCTTAGAACACTGTCACATCTTTTTTATATTTGTATCTTCCTGTAGTGCGAACACATTACAACTGCTTAGATTTCAAGGACTTCCATAATCTAGTGAAACATTCCTTTCCAGCCTCATCCGACATAGGTCTCCACTCTACTCCAGGCAAATTAGCAAACTTATCACTCTCCTTATTTACTATGCATTTTCTTGTTCTCCTGCCTCCATGACTTTGTTGGTGCTATTCCCTAAGCTTAGAATCTCACATGAATTTCTACCCTTCTTTAAAGCCTACTTTAAATGCCATCTTTTCTAGGACATTATTCTCCCATTCAGTCATCACCTTTCCTTTTTCAGATCTTATGTAACACAACTTTGTATAACCTTCTACACTAATTTATCATATTATAATTATTGGGTATGTGTTACTAGATTCTAAGTGTCATGAGGAAAGGAGCAAGATTGTGTTTAATATTTTTATCTCACGCATAAAACAGAGTTATGCTTAAAGGAAGACATTAATGTCTATTGACTTGAATTACTATTAGATGAAGGAATTTTCCCAACAACTAATAAGTAACAATAATATATATTTGAAACTAGGTCCTCCGACTCCACTAATTGCTCTTTTTATATCATATTCAATCAAGACCAGGGTGAAATTCTATGTCTCCTCTCCTCAAAAACAGCAAAAATCCACGACTTGACAAGAGCCTTCAAATGAAGGCAATAATATTTTTCGATAGATACATGAGGATTATGGGAGGAAGATATACACAGACATGATGGCAAAAAAAAAGTGTTGAAAAATATGGTAGTATCAATGAATGAAGCACATCAAAGAGAATTTTAAGCAGATCAAAACAGTTGAATACTTTCTTCAAGAACAGTTAGAAGGTACAGAATATGGGGAAAATATTTTAAAAGAAAACCTAATTCTATCTTAAGAGCCTGGAAGCAAATTATTTCCAATTTAAAAATGATCAATTAGCTAATGCAAATATTAAAATCAATACCCTATTTTTAAAAGCATAAGGATGGTAGGAAACATAGAAAAGAAATTGATTCTAAATCATTATCACCATTTTCTTTAGAATTTTAACTAGGTAAAACAAATGCCACATCAAGAATATTAGAAGAAAGCAGAAAACACTTCTATCAGAATATAAACATATTTGCAAAATGTAAAAGAGAAGGATATTGGAAGATCACAAATGGTAACATTTCACAAAACAATTAAGAGCTACTGAGGGAAAAATAAGTTTTCAGAAAACTTGGTGTGAAATGGAGCTAAATCCAATCATTGCATGAGCATATAAAGATAAGGTCAGGCAAACAACAAATAATCACTATGAAAAAGATGACTTTCTACAGCAATCTGTTTTGATGACAAGGGAACCATATTTGATATCTGTGTATATATATGTGTGTATATATATGAATCAAAAGGAAATAATACTTAAAAAGATGAAGTCAGGAAAAAGAGCTGGATCTCATCAAGTACACACAAGGTATATGTGCTGGTAGCAAAATAATTTTGAAAGCCAGAATATGTTTATTTTAAAGACATTTAAAAATATGAAAATAAAAAGATGTCAAATGATTGGAGACAAATAGAAGACACTGAATCACTAAAAAAGTGATCAAGAAGGCATTAGTAACCATTAATATCTATCATGATGAAAAAATGCAAAGGAAATAGAGGCTTTCATAAATGGTTTTCTGTATCAGATGATATCTTTATAAACACATTACTAACAGAAAATTGTGTATATACATGTATATATTAATATAAAAATGTGGAAAATGATTTAATAATGTATTCATAGATTTATATAGTTAGAAGGAACTTCTGGTACCTTAGAAGTAAAATGCAGTTTTTGTCAATGACCCTATGAATATCCTTATCAAGCAAGGATTGAAGGACATCTTTTATAAAATCCAAATGGAAGAATGTTTTTCTATAGATGTTGAGGACCCTCAGATGCTTTTGTTTGGGGGTGATATCATACTGACTATTTCAAAGCTCATAATTCTATAGGGCCTTCTCAGTATGTCCCATGACCACTCAAAAAAAAAAAATCAGCCTAACGATCCACAGAAGAAAAAACCATGAATCGAGAATATCTTTTGTAGGCTATCACATACAATTTTTTGGATTGCCCACTGAGTTATTAGTCCAGTTTGTGTAACTTGGACACTGAGTTAAGCCTAACATTGAATCAGAAAAAAAAGAGTAGACAGACTGAATTTTTCAAACTGTGTTGTGCTTAAAATGGTCTCCAGTGGTCCATGACATGAAAACTCACATTCTAAATATAATATTCTTCAAGTGGTACTGTGGAGAAACAAATTTTGGAACATAACAATGTCTGAAGAATGAAAATTTCGTGTGAACCAAAGAGCAAAAGAGACATATCTGGCTGGTATTGTTTAGGCTGCAATATAGGATTGTATAAATGATTGTATAAAATAAATGACATTAAAGATATCGAGGAACTATATGACTGGAAAAGGAAGTGGGTCAGTTAAGTGCAAGAGCAAGAGAGAAGTTGCATGGTTCT
Source organism: Monodelphis domestica (assembly GCF_027887165.1). NCBI lineage: Eukaryota > Metazoa > Chordata > Mammalia > Didelphimorphia > Didelphidae > Monodelphis > Monodelphis domestica. The sequence goes on along the minus strand of NC_077229.1, from coordinate 435,855,199 downwards.
GGCACCCTGGGAAATTGAAAGAACAAGAGAAGAGAGAAAGGCTATTGGAATGTCACACTCTATAAGCCTCTATAGATAAAATTGTGGAAAGGCATGGAGAGAGATCAAACAACAAAGACAAGTGTCAATACAATGTCAATAAGATCCATTGGAGAAATGAAATATAAAGAATTTTCTTTTTTCACTCTCTCACATACCTTCTTTTTCCCTTTCCCTCTCTCCCTTCTCCCCATTCCTTGCTTAATCCCTTATTCTCTTTCCCTACCTTCTGTGCTATTTCCTCTAATAGACTATAGTCTATTAGAAAGAATTTTTAATGATGCTTTTTTTAAAGGGGCACATTTTTGTGTACCATATTAACATTGACAGCTTAATTTTCAATTTAAAAATTAGGTGAAGTGAATATTTACCTGTCTTTTAAAAAACATTATACAACAAAAAAATATAAATATATTTCCTTTGTGTGTGGCTATCAACTCATTTTCTTCTTTCACCCATAGTATAAAAGAAGAGACAAATTCCAAGATTCAGGATTAAATTATATCTCAACTTCTTCAGTTAAAAAAAAAAAAACTGGGTTGGCAGAAGAACAAATTTCAGATATTTCAATGCTAAAAAAAAAGATCTGTGGACTCACAGAATGTCATAAATGAAAGAAACTTCATGTTGCATGTAGTCCAACCCCTTCAGTTATTTGTCCAAGATCACACAGCTAGAAACTAGACAGAAAGCTGCAGTATAAGTTCTGGCCTCCTGATCGCTGCTGTAGAACTCTTTTCATTTTAAAGGTAGAAGAAATTTCGTCATTTTACTTACTTTCCCATGTTCTTTCCTCATGTGGGTTATGTAAACATCTCTCTGAGTGAACAGGCGGTCACACTCCCAGCATGTCCATCCAGGATTGGCTACTTTCTTGGGCTCAGCTACTTTCTTGACAGGAGATGGTAATTTCTTTTCAAGCTTCTCTTTCCCATTGACGGATTTCGGGTCCTCTTTGTTATGGCTGGCTGAATTTTGAGTTGTAGGCTTAATGCTAAAGGGCAAATTTATTCCCAAGTTTGGAGGCCCTTCAATACTTTTCAATGTTCCATGCATGGACTACATAGGGAAAAAAATTTAGATATCACATCACTAAAAGTATTTAAAAAAAGAATGTATCAATCCATTATCAAGTCTTTGCTAGTTTATAAGGTACTTTTCCTAAGCATACTCTTATATTATTAGAAAGAAAATGGTGCAAACTTTTAAAAATTTGCAACAAAAAGAAGGGGTACAAAGAATTGCTTCAGAGGCTGTTTCCCATGACACATTTTAATTTCATATAATCAAAAATAGTTTTGTGATAAAAAACACCTGCTCCACATCTAATCCTGATATTCAAAATTTCCACCAATATATGGCAACTGTCCTTAAAAAGGAGAGGAGAGGAGATTAGGTTACAGCAAACCTAAATAATTGAAACTCATTAACAGAAGTGGAATTGGGAAGATCAGTTTTATTAATTTCAAGCATCAAAAGTTGAGACAACAGGAAAATAATAATTGGCATTAATGATCAACCCATCTCTGAACAGGTGCTTCTTATAAAATAACTTTCAAATTTGTTATGACTATTTTAGACAAATGGGGAAGATGAGTTACTGTCTCTAAAACAGTACATATAAACTATTTTAGATACATTTTTTAAATTTTACTTTAAATTTAACTACAGTCTGACAAAAAACTCACAAGATTTATATGCCAAGAGGTACCTGCGCAAAGCAAGATTGTTCATTATAGTCAAAAAAGGTCCTCTCACTGTTTTATATGCTTCCTGTTTTCTTATTTAAGATTGATGTCCTAATACCTTAGAGGGTAACTATTCTAGTGAATACTTCTGGAAAATGTCCATTCTTTTTCATGAGATCTAGTCTTGTTCCATAGTAGAATGCTCTTTGAGCATAGTTTTTTATCCATTGCTTTTCCCCTAAAGAGTAAGATTATTTAATTTTCTCAGCACCATGAGTTTCACTGATTAAAATGACAATCAGACAATGAAAAATGTCTGACTTAAAAGTTTTATGCTATGTTCCTTTGCAAACAAAGAACCAGGGAAGGAATGGATAAATGATATCCAAAGGCTATGTACTGGGTTCCTTTTAAACTGAAAGCCCAAATCCATATGTGTTTGAAAAGCCAAACAGAAGCCAAACACTTTACTAAATCAAAAGTCAATGTAAACTTCCTTCAAAGTCTGGAATTTCTTTTAAATAATTTGAAATACAAACAAAGAAATCATGCTACTAAAAATCTATAACACATACTAATTTTAAAATAGGAATGAGTAAAAAACCAATTCTCTTAATATAAACTATAACTTGATTAGATTATAATATCTAAAATAAATAAATAAGATTCTGACATGAGATAAGAGGGGAACATATGAAGGGGAAAATAATTATACGTTCCCAATATCTAACAATTTTATAATTAAAAATATTATTCATCAATAACCATTGTTTTATATATAATTTCAACAAATATGTTTTTAAATTACTTTTTCCTAGATGCTATAAAACTAATAATCCTAGAAATGTGATTTTATTGTACTTAAAGGAATGCAAGGGCTGAACATTTATTAGAAGACTTATCATTTGAATAGATCAAAGGAACTACATAATTTTGTATTAAATTAGATTAGCAAAGTTCTAACTTGAAAAGCTACATTGGAATGCATAAAAGAAGAAAAAAAAAGAAAAAATTTCCCTATTCTTGATTAATTTGCTTAAGGGCCTTCCCAGGTAAAGAAATTCTTGGTGCATTTAAGTGAAATAACAGGTGATGCTGGCATATATATTTTTAGTGATATGTACTTCTCTTCAAATTCTATCGCTTTTCTTATTCTTTCCCCCAAATAAATGTAGTAGTATGGTATAGAATATACATGAAATGAGAATGACAAGAGAATATTCTTACTGTTTCAGTATCCTGTGGTTCTGTGAAAACGCAGACAAATTAAAATATACTCTCTCCTTCTGTCCACAGGATTTTATCACTCCTTTTCAGTCTCTATTTCCTAGAAACTCATATTCATTCCTCCAGATTTACAATGAATACAACAAAGACCTTAACCACAACACTGATGACCCTACGTACAGATTTAAAGATGTGTTCTAGAAAAAAAATACATTAAAACCCTCTTTAAAATATCTGCCTGTAATTTTTCTCCATTTACTTTCTTTTCAAATATGTAAGAGCCATTAAGTTTTTATTTCCCTCTAAGATTTCTCTGAGTTTTTTTATGAGATCTCATGAAAAATGACTTTTTAGTCAATGAAAAGTGAAGATGTGAAATGTATCATTAGTACACTTTATTCACATTTTGTCCTGCCACCACCAGCCCTTAGATACAGATACACTGCTGTCTCCGAAGAACATGAGTAGGCTCATGAGTTTTGTGAAATAATTGCCTATCTCCAATGTGCACTGTTCAGTCATGTTCAAAACAGAGGGCTTCAAAGGTTAAATATCTATTCATCTAGTGACAAAAGCCTAGAATAAATCAGGCACTTTGTTTGTTTTTAAAAGAGACCTGCCTGGAGTTATGAAATTTTACCCCATTTCCAACTGTAGCATCACCTTGGAATTGAACTAAAAGGTTCCAGTTTATTTTTTTGATAGATAGGTTCTTGATTCTATGGAAATTTAGGACTACTTGTTTTTCTTCTAAAAACAAAAACAAAAAAAAGGCACTCTTAGTTATGTCTGATACCCAATAAAGGGTATCATCACTTAACCACATAAGGAGCATGATTGCTTAAGCAATCAGACTGGCCATCGAAAAGGTTGGGACACTGGCCTTTTGGGGAACGTGTAAAGTAACTCCAAGTACATTAAGATGCCTGCACCTTATTTTTTTGAAAAGTTCAAATAGATCATTTATTGGCCAGTTTATTTGCAGGCTTCAAATAAAGAACCTAAAAAAAATCAAGGGATGAATAATACTACAATGAGAATTTAACAACTTAGGTAATTTTTCAAGAAAAATGTTCCTGTTTATGTTTATATATATATATATATATATACGTATATATATACACACATATATACATAACATACATTTAGTTCATGAAATAAGGCAGGTACATACAGTATGTACTTTTATGATGTACACACAAATCGCACATTGCAGCTTCCTGGGAAATATTCAAAAATAATGTTCAGAACTGGAATTTCCATTAAAAAATACTGTGGTTTTAAAAATCATTTTATAGAATTATAATTAACTGCTTATTTTTGATGATATTCAGGTTACCTACTGAGTACAGTTCAAGTCATTTACTGACTACTTAATTAAAAAAAAAAAACCAGCATTTTACATTTCAACTGATTACCAAAGTCTGCATGTTACTGTTGAATAATTCATGTTTTGCATCCATGCCTATCCTTGATAGTGCATGCTCTAAAATAATTTACAGTCTCAATCTATAATCAACGAACGTATCTTCCAATTAATTTAAAGGAGAGGAGTTGATAGATGCACACACACCTTGATATGGTCCATCATAAGTTGCTTCTGTGCATATAAAAGAGAACAGTCTGGACACTTGAAAACAGACACCTTCTGGTTTTCAATGTGTTGGTCAAAGTGGCGATACAGCAAGGTTTGCAGAGTAAACACAGTGTCACACATGGAACATTTATATATTATTCTAAAAATAGAAGAAGTGTGGTAAAATAACGTCAGTCAGCCTGATTGCTCAAGTTAAAGGAATGACAACTTTACGGTTTTGTTTTTAGGAAGAAGAGGCACAGTGAGAACAAGCATACATGATAAAATTAACAATATAACTTGGCTGAGGAATAAAAACTTTAAAGTAAATTATTATGGGTCAACATCTGATCAACTTTGTCATTTGAAGTAAAGAAGTGAATTAACTACCTATCTTAGAAGTCAAAAATGATGAGCATCTCCTTAGATTTATTTTGAAAGAAGCATTACCCTCAAGTTTTAGATTACAAATTGTTCAACAAGCAGGAACAGTCATGACCCTTTAAAGCTCCTTTTGAGCATAAGGAATAGTTCCATGAACACATTATCTCTCAATGTTGACATCCTAGACTTGACTAATAAAATCTGTTAAATGATCTAGATGGATTGCTATCCTCTAAATGCCTGAGTTCATAAAAAGGACCTTCCTGTTTTAAAATTAAAAAAAAAGAAAAGGTAGTAGCACTTATATATATCTCATGTCACAATAATGAATAACCATTCGTTTAAAAAGAAAGAAAATATATTCATATAATTGGCATTAACAGGTTTTTAGGAACCAAAAGTTCATTTTGCTTTGAACCGTTATACAAATTCCTATTTTTAAAAAAATCATAATTATTTTATTTAAGGAGACTATTAGCCATCTGATAAAATAGTCTAAACCTCTAGGTCATTAACTATTACCACCCATCATCATTTATCAGTGATGCCCTGGACAAGAATTGTCTAGGAGTTCTGACCTCGAATTCTTCCTACCACCAATCTTTTCTCTTGAAATGGATTTTATTAGTTACTTGTCAATGGTTCTACACACAGTAGAGGACCCTTCTGTCAGCCATTGTCCTAGTTCATATTGGTTCTCATGGGAGGTCCCATGAGAACCTGTGCTTTCTTTGAAGGGCTATGGGAATAGGCACAAAATTCTATGGGGCAGGGAGGGAAACTGATTGAGAAACAAGAAATGTGTAGGTCATGTAATGAAAGAAGGGGAAAAACAGAGTAGTTTTCCCCCTTTGGTTCATCTATGGTCAAAGCTCAGAAGAAACATGCACACAAAAATACAGACACCATTCTTTCATAAGACAATTCTTGTCTGTACTTGAAATCCCTCCTGGACTATTTCCCTGTGTTGAAATAGTCTTTCATAAGAATTTTGCTGTTGATGGAATTTTTCTTTTCTGATGTGATTAATTTATTATTTTAATTTGAGAGCATTTTTCTTAAAGTTCCATATTTATCAAAAACAGATGTCTCATGTAAGAAGTTAAAATTTGTTAGCCTTTTATAAAAAATTTCAGGATCTGTTTACACATTTACATTACACTCAAAATGGTATAATTATATTCAAAAGTGTTATACTAAAAGAAAGAACCATAGGCTATTTGACTTTTTTTTTTTGGTAGAGAATGATCATAGGATTTATGACTTGGGTAATTTCTAGTACTTCCCCCCCCTCACTTCAAACCATCATAATAATTCTAGGCAAGTAGATAAAATTATACCCCTTCACCTTTCAGAGAACATTCAAGCCCAAGATAAGGCACAATCCCTTCCTTATTAATTTTCTTCTTTATAAATAGTCTATCAGGAAAAATAAAAATCACAAGGCCAATTAAATGGGTAAAAGATATAGTAAAGTGCTGGGCTTGGAGACAGAAAAACTAGTTTAAATCTCACCTCTCACCCCATACTAGCTCTGTGGCCCTAAGCACGTCACTTAAGCTCTGAGACTAAGCAATTGCCTAAGATTTATCAACTAATCATGGACTGACTGCAATCAGTAAAGGATTCCCAAATTGGAGAACTTCACAACGATAAAATTACATAAACTTGACCTATTCATTTATTTTAACAGATTAAGGACAGAATCTTTAACTAACCCTGGTGGTGATCTCATGGACTCAAAACTTTTCCTCAAACTTCACATTTTTCTTTGTTATCTACTGTGAGATAAAACATGCTATTGGAACCATTACTTTTTCTGACTAAAATACACTGTAATTCTAACCCATGGAAATGCTTATATCTCTTTTTTCCCCATGTAAAGTAAAACTAATCATTAAAAAGAAATGTGAGTCACTATTTAAATTTCAAGAATAAAATTGGCCCAACCAAAATAAAGTTTCTCTATGGCACCATTTAACATTAAAATCAACTATGCTATGTAAAAGAAAACAGAACCACATATTTTAAAATACATTTTGAGAATTCACTTACTTTATCAATTATTCCCTATCAAAAATTTTTTCATATAAAAATGTTCCTTAATTTTTATCTATTTAAACCAGTGGGATAAGGAAGATGTGTTGTTAAGACATGATAGTTATTTCAATATAACATTCAAAACTATAGTTTTATTCATTCATTACTAGGAATAATAAAAAATATTCTTTCAGAAAAATATAAATGGTGTTGAATTAATAAACCAAACATATACTATAAAATAAACTATATGATAATCTTTCTGAACATATTTCCTTTTATTCTAATTTACATATAATAAATAATACATTATTCCTTAAAACAATTTACTTTCTTTAAAAAATTCTAACATTTATCATGGAAAACAAAATTAGAGGAAATAATAGAACACAAAATTAAACTATTGCCTTGGAATAAAAGCCTGTTTTGTATTTACCCTAAAATACATACTAATAATTCACTATGGTTTCAATTAATGGAGGACAATTTAATTCAATATGCTAAATTATGACACAAGATCTGCCTATACTTTTTCTGCCTAAACATAACAAGCATCCATTCTACCAAAGTTTCAAAACAAAAGAATATAGTGCTCCCAAATATGAGGGACTGTACAACTTTGTCAACTTTGACTCCTTTTGGTTTCTCTCAAAAAAGGATCCAGGATGATAAATGAACACATCACACTCTGAGGAATGGTGAATGATATTTGGGATCACTGACAAATTAAAAAATCCTTTATTTCTCTGTATATTTTATGTGCTTTCCATCTTTCTGGAAACCTAATGGTTGACTACAAACCTATATGGGAAAAATGTCCAATGTTAAGAGATCTGAACAGGCAAACAGTCAGCTAGGGCATATTTGTATGTCAACACAGAATCAAATATTATATGACCTAGTCAAAAATTGCTAAAATAACCCCTTGTTCATGGACTCAAGCAGACAGACTTTATATCTCACATTATCCTACCACTTGTACATAGAGGCATTATCTGTGAAACTAAAACAGATGAGAAACTAGTTGAGAGAGATACTATTACCCTAATCAGATGGACGTAAATTTACTTTAAAATAAGCTTATAGCTCTACAAAAGATAAATTACATGCATTTATCTTTAAAAGTTATTAAATTAAAAAGAAATCACAGGTAAGACATTTTAAAGTTCAACTACTTAGATCATGATTTTTACAGATTACGCTAAACAAACTTTACATTTCTACATGTCTGAAGTCACGAGGTTAAATTCAGGTTTAAAGAACAACTATTTCTATCATCTTTTTTTAGTAAGAGAAATTCATGTTGAAAAAGTCACCTTAGTAGTCTATCTTGGTAATACTTCTTAACATATCTTTTATGATTTTGTAATCACTTATGTAGTAAAATTCTAGTTTGTGATTATATGCATGAAAATGCTTGCTGTATAAAAAATAAATTTAATTCTGAGTCAGGTTCTGATATTTTAAAAGATGTTATTATTCCTAGTTATTCTGTCTACATTATTTGATTATGTGTAGGGAAATAGGTGTAGTCGAAATATATCTTCTGAAATTTAAAAATAGTGAATCTCATTTTTTCCACCAAAATTAAGTAGGGATTTTTTGGGTTTTATTTTGTTTTAAATGCTAACAAGGATATTCCAATACATTCACTCTGTCTATTAATAGACTAGGATACTAGACTTCAACTTAAGAAATCTGTTAGAGTCCTTCAGGGGACAAGTCACGTGGCCTCTCTGAGACTCAGAATCCTCATTTTTAAAATGGGGTGTTGTAATAATACTGCTACTAACTACCTCACGGAGTTATTATGGGGCAAGAGCTTTGTAAACTGAAAGTATTGTATAAATGAGTTATTATTATAGATTATGCCACTGTTACTGAAGTCACTACTACAAATTTGACATTCATGCTTTCTGACCCCCCCAAGGCAGTATGGAATTCCTCCCTGTGACTTCCTAGTAAGTAGCTACATGTCACTGGATCTAGGGATTTATTTCCTTCCAACCCTTGGTTGTTCACATTTTCTCCAAATCTTTGAAACTACTTTATAAGTACTGTTCATATCTGTCATCACAGATTCTCCAAATTAGATTAATTTAAGACTTTAATGAATTTATTTACGAAACAATGGGCCCAGGCAATAATTTTGATTATCAGAAACTTCCTTTGGTCTAACCAAAAGTGTCTTCTAAAATCCATCTTATGTTAGGGATACAAAATCTTGATACTACATCTCCATGTCTGCTTCCCTTTTTGGTATTTTTTACAAATAATTTCTTTATAATCAGCAGTATGCTTACAGAGCTCTTTAAGGTTTGTAAAGTGTTTTCTGAGCAGTAACAACAGGAGATAAGTAATGAAAATATTAAGTCTCCTCATTTTGCAAATGAGGAGATGAAGGGTTTGTGAGATTGCTGAGATAGGATTTGAATCTAGCTCTTATGAATATGAGTCTTGCACCCTTTCCACTGTACTATCATGCCTCTAAAGTAATACTACTAAGCTTAATATGAAAATACCCAATAATAGGTTTGTCTAAAATGAATTTCTCTCTCTTATGTTGTTCTCTTGACCTGGAGGCCAGATACTAATGAGTAAATGGAGATAGACCTGCCACTGCCAAGGAAGTGTAAAAGTCACATGACAGGAAGCAACGGAGTCAAGAATATCAAGAGATAGCAGAGCAAAGATTTCCCAGGCCCTATCCCCTCCCCAGCCCCCTCAGGTGGCCCCGGCAATTTAAGAAACTATCATTAGCTCCTGGGATGTGATTTGTGAGAGTTAGTGTGAAGAAAAGACTTTATAAGGTAAGACTAGGAGAAAGTAAGGGTCTTTGGCAGGTTGTGGATGGTGCTGACTGAACCCATGGTGGAGTGTAGCGAGAAGGCCCATGATGGTGGCCACAGATTAGTCAAATAAGTACCTACTTTCTCCTCTCCTTCTTCCTCCTCCTCCTTTTGATTTTATAAAGTTGTTCAGTTATAGCCAGCCTCATAATTTTTAATTCTTACAGGCTCACAATTCAATTTACTTCATTAATCATTTATTAATTATAAATTATGCTGAGGGCTAGGAATATGAAGACTACAATGAAAGAACCCCTATCCTCACAGAGCTTATAGTCTATTGTTTGTTAATAAAAGAATAAAGAAAAAACTAGAACCCTAAATGAAGCTATGTAATCTGAATGATTCTACTTTTTGGAGTAAATAGAAATTTTGAAAAGAAAATCCTAATAGAAACAAAGTTATTCCATGTAACCTGCCAATCTCTTTGAAATTTGTGTACCTATTGTAAATGTCTATATGTGCATATTATGTGTGTATGTATATAAACATAAATGTATGTGCATGTGTATCCACACATGTATATATACATATAAAAATCTTTCATATACTAAAGGAGCACCAGAAAGTGTCAGAAACCAGTTTGTTAAGTCTATCTTAAAATGTGGCAATAATACTGTTAATGTTTTCAAATATTACAGCAGCACACAGCTATAGCAATTATTATTTATTTTGTTCCCTCTATGATTCTTTCTTCTATAATAGGTATATATCTGATTTGTCCAATTTTTTAAACTTGCTTTTGGTACAATTTTAATTTGCCTGATTTCTGAAAAGGGAAAAAAAAGACAAACCTATCATTACACCTCTAGACTAAATTTTCACTTTAGTTTTAATTCCTTACTTATATAGATAGAAGTATATTCTAAAAGATACAGACACATAGGCTCCAACTTGATTCAGATTTCCTTCAAATTCTTAACTGGCATTTCCTAAAGTAGTTCTGATAGTTTGTTCTCTCCCACCCACCACTTCCATATGCATCCCTCCCTAAAGCAAGCAATTTTAAAATCCTTCCCTTGCTCCCAAACATAAAACTGGTGCTGGACAAAGAAGGAGCAGCATAGGAAAAATACAAGGTAGTATGGCAAAGTGAAAAGTCACTGTTTCCCTCATATTCATGGTACCTATCACTTTGGAGATTCATGAAGCTTTTTCCTCCAGAGGAAACCTTTTATCTGCCCTGCTTTGAGAAGGCAGGTGTTTTCACACACACACACACACACACACACACAGGTATATATACATGTGAAACTCAAGAATTGCTAGTGGTTAGTGCCCAGGCTGTCTCGTCTGATATGAAACTGGGAATTATAGTTTTGCAAATAATGATTGTATTCCTATGTGTACCAGATTATTTTTCTATGAAGTTTTTTAAATGAAAAGAAAGGTTAAATGAAAAATGTGCCTTTTGCTAGAGTTCATTTTCTCATATTCTCTTTTAAAAAAATATCTCCCACAAAATTCATCTTTTTTATCCATAGATATTTTTGCCCCTCAAGGAAGAAAATGATTACACATACAGTTTTAAGTGGCATGTGCAATTCAATTTAATTCAAACACTGAATAAATGTTTGTTGAACTGAATTAAATAATCATTAATTAATCAATACAACTATTAATATTAATGAGAAAAGAAGGAAGAAGTATAATAATGAATAAATAGTGCTTTATAATTTGACAAATACTTTCTTCCCAATCCTAGAGCTAGAGATAATGTAAAAATAATTCACTCTATTTTCAGACAAGTAAAATTAGCAACAATGACACTACTGAAAACAAATTAGACCAAATGCAGTATTGGTATACCCAAATAAGGTCCATGTTAGAGGTTGTACAATTTTTAGGGCAATGAGGGAATAGAATGTCAAGATAGATAAAAAATGAAATGTATCAAAGGATTAGAAAAATTCAATGTTATTGCTATTTCAAAAAAGGCCAATCAAGAAGATATCTAAAACTACCAATCCATATGACTACATTCTCATCACTGTAATGCTTTATGAGATTTATTTATATATGTTCTTTGGTGATGAGATATATTCTTTAACAAAAGATTTTATAGTAGATAATATCTTTGTACTCACAGAAAATGATTGAAGGTTATAGAAAATATAATATCCCATTGTGTTTAACTATTTTAAAAGGCTTTTAATTCAGTAGAACCAATTCAGTCTTTAAAGTTTCTCTTCCAACAAGATGTTCCCAATAAGTAAGCTAAGATCATTAAACATTCCTTGATAGATGCAACATCAGAGATAACTTTGTTCAACTAGCCCCAATTATTATATACTATGAAGCAAAGTATATAACATATGCTTGTCAAAAATGTTTCCCACCATCATGGATGATGTCTAGCATAAACCCTAAGTGTCAATGAGTGAGGTCTTCCAGATGATCCAGTTTGTTTTACATTGTACTGACTGCAGCAACAAGAGAAATATCACAAAGCCTCCTAAATGGAATCCATAATCACAGAAAGAATTGCACTTAGCACTCTATAGAGGAAAAATGAAATGAGCGGTTTTGGGGGTCACAATAAGGCCAGAGCAATGGAAAAACTTCAAAGTTCAAACACGGAAGAAAAGGGAAGGATTAAACAAAAAGGTAAATATTTCTGAACAATAATAAAGGTCTAAGCAAACATAAACTGCTTACATTCAAATATGAGCAGATAAGAAATATCTTATAAAAAGAGCCAGTCCCCAATTAGTAGATGGTCAAAGGATATGAAAGTCTATGTTCCAAAGAGATCAAGAAAGAAGAAAAGGATTCATATGTACAAAAACATTTATAGCAGCTCTTTTTTTTAAAGGCAAAGAGGAGGAAACTCAGGGAATGTCTATCAAATGGAGAATGGTTGAAAAAGTTACAGCATATGATTGTGATGGGATGCTGTTGTGCTATAAGAGATGATGAATGATTTTAGAAAAACCCTGGGAAGACATGAATTGAATGAACTAAGAACAACGAGGAGAACAATCATATAACAACAGTAACATTATCAAAATAATGAACTTTGAAAAACTTTACTAAATGAATCTGATCAACATAATGACCAACCACAGCTCCAAAGGACTTACAATGACACATTCTAGACACTTCCAAATAGAAGACTGATGAACTCAGGGTACACACTAAAATGCATTTTATTTTTCTTTCTTTCTTTTGGGGGGGTGGGCAAGAGGAGATGGCAAATGTGGGAATCTATTTTCCATGTTTTTTTCTTTATCAATATAAAGAGAAGGGGGAGAAGAGAGGGAAAGAATTTGAAACAGAATAAAACTGAATTTAAAAGTTTAAAAAAGAAAATTATTGTGAGGTTAAAAAAAATCAAAGTATCAATTAAAAACAAATTTTTTTTTTAAACTCTTACCTTCTGTCTGGAGTCAATACTTTGTATTGACTCCAAGGCAGAAGAGCGATAAGGGCTAGGCAATGGGGGTCAAGTGACTTGCCCAGGGTCACACAGCTGGGAAGTGTCTGAGGCCAGATTTGAACCTAGGACCTCCCATCTCTAGGGCTGGTTCTCAATCCACTGAGCTACCCAGCTGCCCCCTAAAAACAATTTTTAACAGAACTATCCTGTGTTGTTTTATGAGGAAATCCTACAGAGAAGTTTGTAAAGAGAATTCAAAGATGAGTTTAAGAGAACTTGAAAGACTTTCCTGCAATTATTAAAGAGAAGACAGAAAGATTAAGATGCTTAATAGACTTTATTAATTGAAATTAGCTGAATGATTCGAGACTGAATAACCAGACAAGTAAAGAAGTCATTTACTGAGATACTGGAAATTTGAGATGACTTGGGCTTTGATATTGGTCACAAAAATGTCTTTTATTAATGCTTCCATTTGCTAATAAACCTCTCTCTGAAAAAATTAATGTAGGGGGCAGCTGGGTAGCTCAGTGGATTGAGAGCCAGGCCTAGAGGCAGGAGGTCCTGGGTTCAAATCTGGCCTCAGCCATTTCCTAGCTGTGTGACCCTGGGCAAGTCACTTGACCCCCATTGCCTAGCCCTTACCACTCTTCTGCCTTGGAACCAATACACTGTATTGACTCCAAGATGGAAGGTAAGGTTTAAAGATAATATTTGCTTTATTTGGTTTCCAGGCCCAAAGTTGTCCATACCCAATTTGAAAGACCTGTTACCATGCCCCCTCCCAAAGGTACATAAATTAAGGACGTTTGCGCCTAGAACTAAGAGCAGAATCTGGAGGATAAAGTGCAAAATTCCCTTTAGGATTTGCCTCCAGCCTTACTTTAGTGATACAAATAGCACAAAGCTTCAAATCAAAGATCAATTTACTTTATGACAGAACCACAAGATTCAAGGAGCTCTTTAGAGGTCATACATTCTATCATTCATCTTCAGGCAGAACAACACTTAAAATACCCCTCTGAGACTGTCATCTTTCAGAGCTCTAATTCTATAGCCTTGCTAAGAAACCAACTTTCATGGCATAAAGTTCTCTCTTATTCATAACCCAAATCACTTTATCTGAAATTTTTTTGTCACTTTATCACATTTTTTTTGTATTGTCATCAATAAAAGGAAAAGAGCTACCTATCCTCCTTTATAAGTAATTAACCTGAATACAATATGCTATCATATACCTGTGGCTTATACATTTTATGGATGCTTCAAGATCACAGTTTTGTTCCTGAAACTTGGAAGACTTTTGAATCTTTTTCTCACTAACTTCAGTTAGTACATACAAAATGAATTCAGAGTAATTTTAGTTATGCTGAAGAAAAATGTAATGAGCAGATTAAGTTATAAAAAGAAATCACTAGAAATGTACATCAAAACCAAATTCAATAATACCCCACTTCCTGGCATAAGGAAATGACTCTAACATTAAAAAAAAAAGTTTGGTTTTTTCCCCCCAATCAGCACTTGCATTTAAAATTCATGCTGTATAGACAATTTAGACTATGAAGTATATAGCAGTTTTTGCCAATTCTATATTAAATCGATAAAGCAACAATATTTTATACTGCATTGAGGCAATGGCCTAGTTAATAAGAAACTTAGAAAAAGATGAGGGATCAAATCTAGCCTATTAATATGGTAGCTGTACATGGTTCTTAACCTTTCAGTGCCTCAGAGACCTTCTCCAAGACTATAAATTGGAGAGTTGATGATCTGAATCAATGGAGGAAATTTCCACACTGCAAATGTCAAACACCAATAAAGTGACAGATCCAGACCTCTCCCTATTCATATGATAGAAACATCTTGAATTTATAATCAAATGCATAATATTAATAAATAATAAAACACTGATCCCTAAATTTTTTAAAGGGGCATATGTGTATTTGTTTCCTCCATCAACTTATTATCTTATATTTGGGGGAAAATTATAATGTCCCACTAATCTGGAAGGCAGACTCTGTCAAATTCAATCCTCCAAAACACAGCTCCAAATTGGAAGTCAATGAAGAAGGCTTTTTGGTTGTTGCAAAACTCTCATACAAAGGTACATAATTCCTTGAGCTCTCATTCAAAAGTTTTCTATCTCTTACTTAACATAATTTCAATAAGCTCAAATATGTGGTGGAATCACAAATTAGAAGAGTATTAAGAAATTGTTGTTAGAGAAAATCCCCCCCAAAAAACATTTTTGTTTTTGTATCTGTAGTACACAGAAGGTATTTAATAAATGCTTGTTGACTAATCAAATGACTGCTTGAATAACATGGAAGGACATGATAAGCTGAAAAGTAGACATATGTTGCCCTCTACTCCAAAAGCAAATATCCATAATAATAATCCTATACCACCAAGCATACTGTTTTATTTGGAAAGGGAGCATGATACCATGGGCCTCAGAGTTAGGAAGACCTGGGATTAGGTCCTGCCTCCAACACAGACCAGCCATGTGAGCCCGGGAAAGTCAGTTGACCCAGACAACTCTCTAAAGCTATAAATTGTAGAACAGTTGCCAGTCTGCATTGGTAATTTCCTCTCTAGCAGTGAAATCATAGGTCTGGACCCAAATTTAAAATAAAACAAAGCAAAACCCCAAAAGGAGTTCATTCCAAACAATGAAAGTGAAAAGCTTTGACAGTCAGTGAATTAAGTTTCAATTATCTAGAAAACATCTTTCTGTGAAAATAAAGAATTCCCAGTGTTCATGGATAATTGAGAAGTTAACTATAAAATTACTTGGAGATTGCCCATAATTTCTGGATACAAAGAGATAGAAGCATGTACTTTTAGTCTTCTTTCTTCCTTGTTGCACCAAAAAAAAAAAAAAAAACCCAAAACATTTTGTGTTTGCTTATCAGGGGGTCAGAAGGAACTAAATCTTTGCCTGTCTTCATGAAAATTGGTTTCTGCCCTCACAATGCTCATGGAGCCTATCTCCCAAAGAACTATCAGACTCCAGATGTTCCAATAAGAGTGGATGGTGTTTTCAGGCATGTAAAAACATCAGGTGGTTGTGTATATACTACATCTCTTTTAATTGAACAATAAGATTGCAGGGATGCCTAAGAGCCTCACAGCCACACAGATGGCAAATTAAGCATGGAGGTGATTTTACTAACATCTAGAGAGATAATCGAAGGTCAATTTCTATTAACTGTTCTTTTGCCAACTTTGTATTGAAGTAGCTTTTCTTTACCTAGAATCATATAATTTGAGAATCAGAATGGATGTCTCCCATCTAGTCCAAGCTATACACGAGGAATCCCTAATTCCCTAGTCATCAGGGAATGACCTGATGGTCACTCAATGACCAACCAATCTCTGAAGACCATCATAGAGGGAAATATACCATCCACACAATTTTTGGACTGTTCTAATCATTAAGAAGTTTTTCCTTACATCAAACCAAACATACCTCTATACCACTCCTTCTTATATACTCTAAGATTAACCAGAACTAGTCTTCTCATAATACAGCTCAGTTTAGATTGAATCAGAGTATTACTGGTCAAATTATGTCCCTCAAATACCTACAGTAAAAGTCCAACATACACAATGATTAGCCCACAAGATATCTGTCCTATACTGAATACTTGTGTGATAAAGGAATTTCATTCTACTTCTTCCAGATACCTCTCATGATGACTTATATATGATTTGTAAAGTATTCTGATTGATTTGGACACTCTATACCAAGGATTATTAACCTATTTTGTGTAATATGCCCCCTTTAGCAGGCTGGTTAATGCCTGTTAAATCTCTTCTCAGATTAGTACTTTTAAATCCTTTAAATTAAATACATAGGATTGCAAAAGGAAATCAATTGTATTGAAACAAATTTTTTTTTATAAAACCAAGTTTACAAACCCTAGGTAAAAAGCCCTCCTGCTATATAATTATAGGGATGAACCTACCATAAAACACTCATAGCAAGTACTTTCCATTGTTCTTTGTATGTGAAAATTTAAATATGGATTCAGCTTTAATCATGTAATAAAATAAGCAATTGGGATATTTGAATGGGTAAGACAAAGATGAAATGAGAACCTTATCAAAAGTGGGCAGATTATGAAATAAATTTAGTAAGAAATACTCCACTCCCACTGCCCCACTCTCTCCCATTCTCTCTTATTAAGGAATAATGAAAAGACACCAGATTAGAAATTCATCATTCTGTAACATAAAAGGTATAGTTAAAATATTCTCTTTCCTATATTATGTACTGAAGGAAATTTAAAAAAAAATTTTTAAAAAGGAAAGGAGTAGGAATAAAAAGCTGCTTGTTTGCTATACATTTATGAAGAGTATATATATATAACATATAACATCATTTAAATTCAACATTCAGGGAAACATTAATTAGCTAATTCATTTAGCATGTAGCAAAATTATTCACAATGTGCTAGATTTCATGCTTCAATAACATATCTTCAAATATCCTCAAACATATTTAGCAGTTATAACATCTTTCTATAATTAAAAAGTTGTGAGAAAAAAATCACAAATGAATATAACTTACTTTGGTTCTCCTATCTTAATGCCAGGATGTTGTGTGTAGGCATGTGAATGGGTACTTGGAGCAGATTTAAATGCCATTGGACAGATAGGACACTTGTAGAAAACTTCACAATGAGAACCTTGGATGTGAGACTTCAGGGCTGCCACATCAGAATACACAACATTGCAATGTACACATCTGTTTAAAAAAAAAAAGGAGCATTAATAGAACAGTTAAATTAATTCCAAATAAAAAATGAAGTCACCAAATCATTTTTAAAAATCAAATGGTGTATTTTGTCTTTTTAGATATTTAAAGATTCTCCATGTTATTTTGTTTTTCTTTTGCAATAAAACTTTTTTTGAGCACTGAGGAATGCCAAAGAAACCAGAAACAATAAATATTCAAACAGTCCACTTCTCACACAGCTCTAAATTTTGTAAGGGCAAAGAACCAGAGTAAGGTAATACTAAGGGACAGATCTAGTACAGTTCAAGATACAGAGGCAGCTTGATGTGCTGAGCAGAACCCCTAACAGGAGCTGAATTGGAATCTTGGCTTTGTGAATTCTAGCTGCATGATTATGGTAAATCATCTAATCATTCTACGCCTGTTTCCTCACCTGTAAAATGAATATATGGCCTCTAAGGTATCTCCCTTCTACTCTAAATCCTAGGATTTTGTTAGAAATCACTGTGTTCAAGGTGATTCTTGTGTTAGAAAATCACTCTGCATTGTGGGTCAGTGCTATGGTACTTAGTTTTCTTCCCATTCCTACAACCCAAATCATATCCCCAAATTGTTAGGGAGAGGGGAACCCATATTATACTACAAGGTGGCCTAGGAGACACTAGGCAAGATTTCCAGACATATATATATATGAGCTGCTAATATGTCAAATTATTTGTTCCACAAGTACAGAAAGATGTTAAATAAAGTTAACCTTTCACTATTATCTGGCTTTTATCCACAGGGAAAAAAATTTATTTTTCATTATACTAGTCCAATTTTTGGTAAGCATTTTAAATTACTTAACTGTAGCCCTGAAAAAAAAAATCAGTATTCTTAAACATAATCTTGTTTCCCCACCTCCATGACATTATTTTTTACACATTCTCTCTTTTATACTTGGCTATCTGTGTTTTTTCCTTCAGGATCATATCTTCTCTAACTGCTAAAATTCATTCAAATCACTATCCTATCTTACAAATTTTGTCTTTACTTACACTCCCCCTTGCTTTTATTTTCATTCAAGATCATTTCATTCTTATTACTGCTCACTCTGGCCTTTATCTGACTTGAAATTTTTCTTTTCTAAGCCATCAAGACATTCTGTGAAATCATCTTCATTCTGTCAACATATGTCATGTAAAACTTCTCTTACTCAATTTTTTCTTTTTATACTATAGGAGTAGTATTATATGAAAAGTATTATTGATTAAGCATAAATCTTGTTGGTCGTTATATCCATTATTAATAATAAAGTCTGACCCACGTGAACTAGCCTTTGGGGGTAGAAAAACAATGTAAGCATACTAAAAAAATCTTTCTGGTTTGGAAAGCACTAGTAGTGATTGTAATGTGGTATAATGGAAAGAGCACCCCTTGGATAGGTATGATAAGGAGACCTAGGATCCTTCAAGTCCCAGTTATGCCATCAATGCATTGTAATGGCCTTGAGCAATTCACTAACCTTCTTTATAGCTTGATTCCCTTTATTTTTTTATTTATTATTCCCTTTATTTATCTAGCTGGACTAGATAATCTTTAAGATCCTTCACAACTCTAAGAATTTACAAATGCTATGAATTCAATGATTCTAAGATTCAGCCAATTCCACTATTATTCATGAATTTTAAATATTGCTAAGATTTGCTTCATGGTATGATAAAACACTTTGTTGTGGGACAAAGTTGCTTCCTGAAGGCATGTTTACTTACTATACTGACATTTTCAGAAGATAAATGTCAAGAATCACTAGAAAAGAGGTCTTGGCCAAAGCCACATACATTCAGGGGCTCACTCAAGGTACAAACTGATGGCTTTTAGAATTTCTCTCTTCAAGAAGAAACACAAAAGTAATAAAAATAAGTTCTCCATGTCTTTGCTCTGAATCTTTCTGAATCTTGACAGAAACAAATTTGAATAGTGGCTCTTAAGGAATCTTCATTCTCATGTAATCAATATATCAAAACTGTAGAAAAGGGTGATTTAAAACAAGGGAGTAGGTGGCATATGTAAAACTTGAAAAAAATTCAAATTAGGTTCATATATGTTGAGAGACAATGTGACATAGTGGGGAAAGTGCTGACCTTGGGAGTTAGGGGATCTAGGTTAAAATCCCACCCCCACTCCCCCAAATCGCTATTTAATTATGTGACCATGAGTGAGACATTCACTTAGAATCTCAGTTTCTTCATTTGTAAAATGGGGATAATACTACTAATGTGTCCTATCATAGGAAATTACAATAAGTAAAGCACTCTTAAAATCTTAAGGAGCTACATAAATATGATCTGTTATTCATTTTTTAGACATGCTTGGTAGCCGTGCCAGGAGACAACATACAAATAACACACTTGCAGAATGATGAACAATGAAGAGGTAAATAAAAATAATGTTGTTAGATAAAATGGAGCTCCAATGAGATAGAATAATTTTTCTCCTCTGATGTAAAGAAAAGATAGTCCCATCTACAACTAAAAAAGTGATATTTAGAAATAAAAGCAGTCCAGTGTTGGACAAATGGGAACCTGTGGGGGGAGGAACAATTCTCCAACATGAGCTGAGGGTGGGGGTGGGGGGTTAGTCCTTTAAAAAAAAAAAAGATATCTGGGAGTCAAAGTATCTTTAATACTAAAATCAATATTGGAGTATTTTTGAGTTTTTAGACGCTAAACTACATGGAGCACATGAGATACAGAATTACAACAGTGTTGGCATAAGAAAGTAAAGTCATAAATAAGGACTGAGGGAAAGGTGCTGTGATATTGTTAGTGAGATGACCATGGTAAGATTTTTGGGCACAGATGAAAGAAAAGGAAACTTTGGGTTTCTGAGGCTACAGAGGCAAAGGGATAATCTGAATTAAGAGAGAAAAACAGGACACAGACCTCAGCCAGAGGAAGATCCAGTTGCTCACCAAATTCTCTTCTATCTATGAATCACTTCATGAATCTCAAGTTGCATTGTGTCAGGTACCATCAGAGTAAAAAGAGGGCATATGTTTAAAGGGTACAAAGATACAGTCATTCCACTGAAGAAAGTTTCTGTGTAAAGAAAAAGCCACCAGAAGCAAATCCAGTGTAACATGTGGACGGGAACTTCAGGCACTTAGATGACCAACACAAGAGATCCAACGGTCATTTTATATTAGCAAACACAAGATGGACTGGGAGAACTGGGAGGAAACAGTCTTTATTACAAAGTCCAAGTACTAGCCACCAATAACCACCACCATGCAAGCAAAGTTGAAAATTATTTATTGCATTGCCTGGGAGGGGGAGTGGAGGTTGGAGGTATGGCAGTAAGAGAGAGTATATCTAGGTGTTAGTAAATAGTCCAGTATGTTCATAAGTATGTAGGCAAGAGTTTTAGATATGGTAAATCAAAACTTCTGAAAATTCTGTGATTAAAGAGGAATAAATTTTTTCCTTTATAAATGACATCATGTACAAACAGTAGTGTGCCAGGGCTGGCTCAGATGTCTCAAAAAAGTCAACTACTAAATTTTCAGAAAGAGCAGTTTGGAAATTAACAAAAACTACAAATCAGGGTTCGGCTTATTGCTATATTTGATTGTTTAGGCTTAAGAGAGTGATGAACAAAAGTTAATAATGCAGATTAAACTTAAAGTATGTCATGATTATTTTTCTGAGAGCTAAACATTTATCTGTATATCCCATCTACAAACTATATTGTAGAGAAGAAATGTATATACTATCAGTCCACAGCCTCGGGTTGAGACATAAAATTTGCATTTTAAAAATTTACTAAAATTATATTGAAAAAGAATGACCTTTTTTCAAATAGCTTGAAAAATAAATAGGGGGTTACAATTTGGGGTCAGAGAGTTATTTCTTTCAGTCTGCTCACAGGAATCATTTTGAGAATTAGAAATTCAAATCAGTTAATTCTACTTTACATTAGGAATTCATTTTAACATTTTCTACTTCCAACATGTTCCAGACACATTAAAATCTATGGGAAAATGTTTAAAGGTGATGTCTATTAAGAAATACTAAACCTAACAGTAATCATCAAAAGTATCTGACAACTATCAAAGATTGTTTGATGTTTATGTGGCTCTTTTGTTAATCTTTATAAAACATAATTATGCTGCCTTAGAAATATGCCTTTCTTTATAGCAATCCAATGGTTTTCATAGCAATTATTTTGTTTATATTCTAGAAGTACTGGTTTGGAGTTAAGGCATCACTACTCCAATTTTATGGGTTGAGACTTCATGAAAAATTATTATGTGACATTCAAGTTGATGGCAAAGCCAGAACTAAAAAACCTAGGTCTCCTGATTTCTAGCCCAAAGCTCTTTCCACAAGATACTGTATCAGGCTTTTGTAGATGATAGTAAGGCTGTAGGTAAATAAGAATGACAGTCTAAATGTGGGGCAAATCTAATAGTTTTAGAGATAAAGAAAGAGGAAAGGCTACTGTAGATTCAGAGTTCAACTACAGGCAAAACCAAAGTCCCACAAAATTATCCCATTATAGGTACAACTTAATTTTAGTGCATTTAAGTAACAAAGCTCATACTAATAAAACCATCTTTGAGTATAACACTTTGAATACAAGAGCACCACACATACACAATACTTATTTTATGTTTGTTATAAAATACAGTAATACCTCTATTAACAAGGAGGGTGCATTCTATAATATACTTTGTTCAAGTAGCATAAATCAAAAAGTATAGGAATTATTTTGTAAATATCAAATGCTAATTAAATGTGTCAGAAAACAAAACTACATCTGGGCATTGTGGAGCATTGGAAGGAGTTAACTTTAGGAATTTGGGGAGGGGAATTGTGCTCTTCAAAGAAGAAAAAGAAGAGAGATCTACAAAGGTGCTGTCCAGTAGGATGGGCTTCAGGACTGCAGCCTTTAAGAAAAGACCAGTAGGGACATAGATCTTTTCCTTGTTTAATGGGAGGTAAAGCAAAAGAAGATACTCTATGATTTAAGTGAAGAAGAGAGTCTATATCAATATGAAAAACAAAGAATAAAGGGAGGATACTTAAGAAAAGCTTCGCCAACTTAACCATATTGCCTACCATCAGCTCTGTTTATCTCTGGCTATGCTCCACAAAGAAGTTGAGTGCTGAAGTTTAGTCTGGTTTAGTTTGTTTGTTTTTGCACAGCTGTACATCACGCATTGCTTAGCAAGAACATTGTCACTGAGCCACAAGGTGCACACCAGGGCTTAAGGCAAAGAAACCTTGTTCCCAGAGGATCCGTTAATTGAGGTATCACTGTATACCAATGAAAACTGATAATTCAACTCAATTCAATTCAACCAACCTTTTTAAGCACCTACTACGTACAAGGCACTGTGTGCATGGACCACTCAAAATGAGATCTAATAACAAACAAATAAATATTACTTGCACACAAGCAAATGACATACTGACCGAAAACCAACTCTCCGAGTATAGTGCAGACAATTCTTGGTGACATGGGTCTGGAAGTGGACCGATCTGCAGATTGCCCCACACTCAGGGCACGTATATGGAGATTTGTGCTGATGGATTCTCTGGTGTGATGCAAAACTGCACTGGTTAGGAAGCAGCATCTGGCAGATATTGCATGTCTTCTAAATAAACCAAAAGGGGAAAAAAAAGTTTGGTCCCACTATGTATTTTCTAATCTGGAAAGAACTTGTTAAACCTCAAAAAAATACATCTATCATTTTAAATATTATTATTACTGAGGTTAAGCCCAAGGAAAAGTGCAAACTAAAGAATTAAAAATTAAACATGTCACTCCCTAACTTGTGAAATGCAAAAACATATCATTTATTCAAGTCAAACTAAAAATGGAAGCTAAAGAGTATTATTAAGCTTTACCTAGACTTCCTAATTCTTTTAGTTGGTGCCACTTGCTTAATATTATCTAAATACAACATTAATTTTTTGTTTTAACAGTGAGGAAAAAGCACTTTACCTACAATTAAAGGTTAAAGACTAAATTTTACTAATACTTAGACGGTTAAAAGTTATGCTTATTTTTTAAATGTAGACTTGTAACTTGGCAGTAGTCATAATCTCAGCCACTTTTTTTCCTTCAAAACACTATAAACTTTAGGCTAATGCATTTTTCTGATTTCTGTAATTTCAGTAACATGAAATCTGAAATATGGGAGTGCCGAAGAACATCCATACTAATTAGTTGCTCTTTTTTCCCCTACACCTAAATAGGCCTTTAAACTGAGAAAGACCTTTTAAAAATTGTTCTTATAAGTAATTAAGATGTCTGATATCAAGGTCAGAGATAAAATTACAAGGTAAACTAAAATCACTAAATTCTACAGAAAACCTTTAAATGGCAAGACTGTTCACATATAAAATAAAAATATATGAGTCAGTATGAAACTGTCTTTAATTTTAAAACCTATTTAAAGCCAAAGCATACAAATCCAGGATTAAGCCATCCTCTCTCATCGATAAATATGAAATAGAAATTGTATATGGGATCATAGATTTAAACTTTGAAAAGATCTCAAAGGTCAACTGGTATGCCATTTAGCAGATGAGGAAACTACGCTCAGAGAGATTAAATGATTTGCTTTAGGTGACTTGGTCATAGTTAACAATTGTGAGACAAGAATTGAACCTGGATTTTCCTTACATTAAACCTAGCACTCTAATCACTGTAACACACTGCCTCCTATATACAAAGTGAAAGCTTTCTAAAACAGCTAACACAATTTGACAAATGTATTCCCTTTAGTCTTAAGTCTCAAACATGGATCCTTCCAATTATTTTATTCATATGTCAAAGAATTTGGAAGTGAAAAAACAATGTTTGCTATGACTGGTCAACTTTTGGCTTTTAATCAAGTCTCTCATTTAAATTTCAGATTTAACATAACCACAAAATTTTATAGTCTAAAAATAATATGCAAATGAATTTTATAGTTTTCTCCAGAAAATTTGGTTTGATGGATAGACAGCTGGTCTCAAAGCTAAGAAAACAGAAGTTTAAATTCTAACCCTTAAATATATTCTCCATGTTCTCTGGGCAAATCATTTAACCTCTTAATATTTTCGTAAATTCTCTAAGACTATAAGTTGCATCAAAGAGCTGACCTGCATTGTTAGAGGGAAATTTCCTATACTAATAAATCTATAGGTCTAGTCCCTTTCCCTTTGGCCTTAATGCTTTTAAAGCTATATTTTAAATTTGTTAAATACCAATTATCATCAAAGAAAGTGCCCAGCATGGCATCAAGGAAAACCCATGTTCAAATCCAGCCTCAGACACTTACTGGTTGTGTGACCCTAGGCAAGTCACTTAATCCTGTTTGCCTCAGTTTCCTCATCTAGAAAATGAACTGGGGAAGAAAATAGCAAACCACTCCAGGATCTTTGCCAAGAAAACCCCAAATGGGGTCACAAAGAGTCAGATGTGACTGAAATGACTGAACAATAACAATCATCAAAGGAAGAGATTATAAGGACCTTATAGATCTAGCTATCTAATTCAATACTCTCTGTATAAAGATGCTCAAAGTCACACAATGTGAAAAAAGGACTCCCATTAATAGTGTCTATTGTTACATAATACTTCCTACCACAAAGCAAGGATGTTCCAGATAGTTTTTGAGATACAATCCCATTAAAAAGACGATTGCCTGTCTATATAAACACAAATAAACATACATGCAAATTTACTCATCAGGATCCTGTTTATAAATTTTTCTTTTAAAAATAACCATTTGTTTCTCTGAAATAAAGTCTTCTGCCTTCCTTGAAGATTGTTCAATGCCTAGTACTGAGTGGCAATGATTAAATTTCCACAGTAAATTATTTTCTTGAATTGTCCAGGGTTGAGACTATCAATATTTTCAGATACTAATCTCCAGAACAAAAGTACAGGTCTTACTTAAGCTAACAAAGGGGTTATACTTTCCAATATAGAATCACAAATCAAATTTACTGATGGTTTTCCTCTTGCAAATCTGAGAAACATAAATATAATTGTGGGCTTGTGGGTCAATAGGAAAGATTTGATATTTTAATAATGAATCTTATTAACAAATGCCAAAGCCATTCTTTTGAAGTCAGACAATTCAAAAAATTTACTTTTTTCTGAAATATTAAGATTCTTTACACAAAAAGTTTTCTGTTTTGAAAAATGTGAAAAATGTTTCTATAGTCTGTATGCTCATTTTGTGTTCATCAAGGTTGTTCAGATGCCAATAAGCCAACAGGGCAGAAAAGAAATGGGACAGGAAAAGACATGGTCGACTTAAAACATCCTGCATATGGGGGCAAAATGAGCTATTGAAAAATTAACTTTAAAGAAGAAAGATTGGCCTTTATGTCCCTCTCCACCAAAAATTCGCATATAGCTGCATTTTAAGTTGCTTTGAATCCTATTTTTTATTTTTCTAAGAGATTTATATCCTCTCCTTCAGCAGGAAGATGACAATAATGGGCCAATAACATGGCTTATAGAAGTCCCAAACTCAAAACAAGCTAACCTGATCATCCTTTACATCTAGGGCATCTTATAGAATATTTACAATATTTCTTTATACATACATACATATAGACATGCACACAGACCATATTTATTCACATATTTCTCCTCTTCTTCATACTTTCCTTTTTTCCCACCACCAATTTAAGGAAAATGATTAAGTTTTCTCCTTTATTCCTTATATCACATCTTTACCCCCCACCCCACCCCCACAAAGCTGCCTTTATCACAGTAACTGTCCAAAATCCCTAGAAGGCCGAATAAGACTAAGGATGTTTAACTTGGCTTATCACTTTTAGCACATAGAGAACCAATTCCTACACCAACTAGGAGGTTACTATCTAGATCAGGAATTCTTAACCATGGGATCTACAAAGATAAAAATATATCACTGTATTTCAGTATATTTGGTTTCCTTTATAACTCTATATTTTATATATTTAAAAACCATTATTCTGAAAAGGAATCCAAAGGTCTTCCCAGGCTGTTAAAAGTCATCCATGACCAAAAAAAAAAAGGTTAAAAACTGCTGATCTCAAAGTTTAATATGAATTTTTACTCTTGTTTTGTGGGGCAATAAATCTCTTACTGAGATAACACTCACAGAAAATGGTGATGTATTTTCACAACAGCCAGCACTGAGGGAAACTATTCTGCTGACTTTCCTGATAAAAGTTTTAATTCAAGGCACTGAATGGCACATATGTTTTGGTAGGAGTTTCCAAGGTTTACATGTTTTTCAAAGCCCTATGAAATTCTGATTAAGTCCGCTAACTACTCATGATTCCCCTTGAAAAGACTGGAATAAATTACTTCATCATTTTCATCATTTGTGTAAATGGCTCATTATCTTTTGGACTATTTGGGTATTGCTAGGAATAATATATAACAGTGAACAAAAAATAAAAGCCAGGGGAAAAAAATCACTCTATTTATTAGGAGCAGCTAGGTGGCACAGTGGATAGGAAGTGGGACATGGAATAACTTAGTCATGTAGTCTAAGTCTTTAAACCTCTTTATGCCTCAATAACTTATTCTGTGAAATAATAGCAGCTACCCCATAGAATTGTTCTGAAGATCATAAGTTAACATCTGTACAGCATTTTGCAAACCTTAAAGCACTATATAAATGCGAGCTATTATTATTTTTGTTATTATTATTATTAGCAGCAATACCTTTTCTGCACTTATCAAACCTTCATAGCTTTGGCTGTCCAGGGAACTTCTTGTGTCTATAGCTAGGTAGTCAATCAAGAGAACATGATATACTATGACTGCTGGGTTTCATTGTCAGAAGGATGTGCCTGAATCATTCCATATCTCTGAGCTCCTTCTCTCCATTCCCCACTCCCAATCACACTTGAGTACCAAAATACTTTCCTGTGATGGCGGAAGAGAAATATGCAAGTAAATGTGGCATTTCTTTCTTTCTGCTGAGAATTCCAAAATGGACCTTCCCACAGCATATGCCCAAAGTAGACTATATCAGGCTGAATGAATATTTTAATCAGGGATCTAAAAGTCACAGACTGATAATTTAATATGATGGCCCATAAAATTAATATATTGGTTCTGTTTCCTGACTGGTCAGGCACTCTATCATGTTACATCTGATTTTAACAGATTTTATATACTATTTTTGTTTCCTGACTTACTTTTTTATTCAATTTCAAAATAAAAACACAAAGCATTTCAAATTTCATTCTCTTGATGGGTACAAAATGTATAAATTTAAAATATTTATCTATCATTTCAAAGGCAACTGTAATTTTTTAAAAGAAAATTTTATGGCTAGGAGAAATGCTTTTAGATTTTGACTTATTTTGTCACAGGCTCAATTAAGAGCAAAAGCCTAAGCAGAACTCTGTTTAAAATTATCTTACCACATTTATTGAGCTTCAGAACCAATGCCACAATTTATCTTTTGCCATCTATGCATTAATAAGTAGCAATATAAAAGTGGAGAATCTGGAGTATTCTTTGATAACATAAGAAAACGGCAAAAATAAAACTTCTTATTCCAATAAAGATACATATGGATTTTTTCATATTCCTTCCAAAGCATCTTTCTTTGCAGCACTACAAAAGAAAATCTAAATGTTATGCCACAGAAAAAGCCACAGACCAACCATATGAATTATCTTTGAAATGATTTTTTAAAAATAGTTTACAGTACTAACAACCCCGCACTTGCAAATCCCCACCTCCACTGTTAGTGTGGGCCATGATTTGGCTACCCACATACAAGGTAGAAGAAGTGAAACCCTACTAGTTTTTGGAAAAATTCTGCTCTCGAAAACTCAGGTAGTGGCTAGAATTTGTGATTATTTTTCACAAAGATTAAGGACAGACAGTGAATTTTTTTAACCCCAAACCACCCTAACGTCAACATTTCAGTTTGATGGCAAATATATAGTCATTATGGGATTACAAAGGACTAAAAGTTAGGGGAAGAAAAGAATGGCGACAGAAAATGAAATGACATTTTTTGGTCTATTGTGTTTCTAGCTCATATGACACAAAGACCAAGTGATATTTGCACATTAAGCCCACCATGTTCAACTTCAAATGCAACAACAGAACCTTTAAATTCTTTCACATATGTATATTTTGGAAAAGAAACAGTGTTTCTTGGAAATTCTCCTTATCTCCAGAATGCCTAGTCTGAGAGATTTCCTAATTTTTTAAGCAACAAAGAGTAAGACTTACCTTTTTTTGAGTTAACCTATCCTGATGAAGTAAAAATATGAAGTTTTGTGGTTAGCTTTCCTATTCTACATGTTGCCCATTTCAGTCGTTATAATGACTTCTTATAAACATTTTAAATAAAGGGGATTTCACTAAGTCTATACATCCTAGAGCTTTACAAAGTAAATTTATCTGATATAAAAAAAGCTTTGAGATATAAAGGTTTAGGTTACCTAATTTGATAAAAAGACATTTTCACATTCATTCTCAAGAAGGCAGCCATCATCAGAAGGTGCTGTATACAAACCTGCCATCTCCTCAGTTCCAAGTACTAGGACCTTTTCAGATTGATCATCTTTGACAGTAGTCAGTCAGGTTGGCTACTGTTGTGAAGTAGGTCTTCCTCACTTCATACTTTCACCTCAACTTGCCTGCTTCTGCCTTCTCTTTCTACCTAAGACCTGAGAGTGGTACTAGGGATTGGATGCAAAAGTCTGAGGGAGATAACAACCCACTGCTGCTTTATAAACCTGGCTGGTAGACACACCAGTCCACAGTTCCAGCGCATGAAGAATTCAGGACAGTTGGTTTTTTCCTTGTCCATGTACATCAGCCTGCACTTGTGCCTCTAAAAACCATCTACATGTTCAACTCTAAAGCTACTGAATATATTAAACTCGAAAAGATCCAAAGGCATTAGCATATAGTACAGCCTTATCATTTTACAGATGAAAAAAACTAAACTCTAAAATGGGAGATTGTGACTTGCTCAAGATCACATCCCAGGCAATAAAAGTCAGCTCCCTTCACTATCGACTCTTCCTTCCAACAGCAGACTAGCTTCTTTAAATGTCAAAATCATAGAATTTTAGAGCTAGGAGAGACTTTAGAAATTCACTGTGCAAACATGATTTAATCAGTGGGTTTAATGGAAATCTTTTAGTCATGATCAATTTAGCCAAAAGTTTGATAACACATTCTTAAATATCAGCTAGTTTCCATTAATTATCAGCAACTTTGTGTTTTTATTGGCTGCTCTACTCTAAGGTTTATTATTTAAGTGCAAGCTGCTGTTCTCATTAAAAACTTTCTAAGAAATTTTAAAATAAAAGCATTAGGCTGAAATTATTCTTCATAATTATAACATATCACATGTTGTTTTAGTAAAATTTTAATATATCAAAAAACATTAGTAAGGACAGCAGTCATCAGTTAAGCAAATTTAGAGATTTATGACAGAAGTCATATACAAGCATAATCTATTGATTTTCAGATTAGTGAAATGCAGTATGTTCTAATAGAAAGAGTCATGTTGCAAACTAGATCTGGATTGTAATCCCAGTTCTGAGACTAACTGACTTTGTGACTTTGAGTTAAGTCAAAGACTCTCTGGATCTCTCAAACTTTTAAAATTCTTTGATTCTGTATTCAAATATCTCCACAGTAATAAAGAATTCATCAAATGCTGTGACTAAATAGACAAATCTGGATGTGGGCCAGGGAAACAGTGTGAGCCTACAAACCTTAAACATAATATTTTAAAGATTTAGAAGACATAATTAGAAAATGGAATAACAGGAGGAGGTAAGAAAATTAATCTCAACTTGTACTAATCTATATCTACAGTTTTATTAAAGAAATTAAGTAATGATATGCCAATGTACATGAACATTAATTGTTATAGCTGACCTCAACTCCCTAATGCTGCTTTGCAATTTAAATAAAACACCAAAATATTTATAAAAAATGCTTTCTTCCTAAATACAGAGCAGACCAAAATCTAAAGACTAGTTCTACTAATTTATTCCTTAAAAATAAACTCACAATTTTTAAAAAACATGGCAAAATTTAAGAAAGGAAAAAACTCTACAGTTTAGGAAATATGAGTTCTCCCATAAGAAAATGAAGAAATCTCCAAAGAAATTGTAGCAACTTAAGTATACCCTTCTCTGTATTAAGATAACAACTGGATTTCAGCCCAGGTAGGGTCAACATGATCCATAATTAATGTGCACAATTTAGTTGAGTACCTGTTGGCTGAGTCTATATAAGAAAAGTATTTCTAAACCACCCATGTTGTCTGGCTCAAAAATATTTGGGTTTGTTTTGTTTTGTTTTTACCATCTGTGTCAAAGATGAAGTAGCTTGAGAACCAATCCATAAAAGGCCAATCATGAATTTTTCTGCCTAAAAACTCCCCCTTTGCTATGGCAGAAATGCTATGAAATAAATGTGAAGAAAAGGTGGCAACTACATGCTTTGGTTTATCAGCTGCCAAGATGCTGGTGTGTTTATTAGGTAGACCAATCTACTGAGTATAACCCTGGTTTTGATACCAACATTTCAGCCTTAAATCTGTTTTTTTTTTTTAATTCCTAAGTTCATGAGAATTCAAAATATCCTAATCATTCCATTTTTAGCTCTTTTTCAAAACTATTATGTGTACCTGATGTCATTCTAATTTCTGAGTCATCTTTTAGCTCTCCTCTGGGCCATTAATAGCATTTCACAGCTCTTTTATTGCGCATTATGTCTAGTGTTTTGTTTAATTGTGTAACACCTTATTTCTCAAAGTTGACTGTAAGTTCCATGAGGAGAGGAAATATTTTATATAGTTCCTGCTAAACCCTCTAGAGTCAGAAAGCATTTCATCCATGGTAAATGCTCAAAAAGTATTTGTTACTTGACAATGAATATTAAGCATCACAAAGCTGGCTTTTTGAGTATGGTTTCTGAAATAACAGATTGTGTGTTTTGTCCTCAAAACACTCAACATTAGTCTAAATAAAAGTGGAGACACCCATCATGAGAAGACTGGTTATCCCACAACTTTTTCTTATTTTTTTAATTTTTTTTTGGCCACAGCAACTTGTGAAGACCACCTACTACAGAATAGAGAGTTGGAAATCTGTAGTAAAAAAAATTTCACCAATAAAAATGTGCATCTTTCAAAGTATGGAAGTACATGTCTGTATGTTACCTATAGACATAGAAGTATACATACATGTATATGTGTGTACATATTCTGAATTAAGGTTAATGAGGGACATGATGGTTTATTATATAAAGAATTCACCTTACAGTAGGGAAGAACTGGGTTCAAGATCTACTTCTAACTAGCTAGGTGACCTTAGGCAGCTCAGATATGTCTCATCAATCAACTCTTATCTAAGACTATAAACATTGCAGAACAGTTACTTATCTGCATTGGTAGAGGAATTTCCTCACCAGGAATTCACTGAAACAATGGAATCACAGGAATGCAGAGTGAAATAAGCAGAACCAGGAGGTCAATCTATATAATAGTAACATTGTAAAAATGAGTAGTTTTGAAATAGTTAAGAACTTTGATCAATGCGATGACCAAACATAATTCTAGAGGAACCAAAAGAAAGCATGCTATCTATTCATCATCTAGAGGTAATAAGAATCAGAATACCTGATGGGACATACATTTGGGGTATGGCAATATGGGAATTTGTTTTGCTTTGACTATGTTAATTGGGGAAAAAAGAAAAATAAATAATAAAATAAATAAATGTTGATTGGGGGAAATTAAGTTTAAAAAGAGAGAAAGACAATTTTCTATTCTTAAATAAATCCTTCCTTAATCCTGACGTTTACCATCGCTCTTGATTCTCCTCTCCTTTTCTTGCCAAAGTTCTAGAGCAGGGGTCTCCAAACTTTTTTACACAGGGGACCAGTTCATTGTCCCTCAGACCACTGGAGGGCCAGACTGTAAAAAAAAAAAACTATGAACAAATCTGTATAGTGCTGTCTGGGATAGCGGAGGCTGCAGTGCTGGTTGTGATGGGCCTCTCACACCTTGCACATACTCATCACCGCCATCAATATACCCAGCAGCAATATACACAGTGCAGAATCCCCTCCCCCAGATCCCGGCTCACCATGCTGATGTCTTCCATTGTGCAGCCACATAATCATTTGCGCAGTGCCTCGTTCTCATTCAGTTACTCTTAGAACAAGGCGCTATGCAAAGAATTATGTCACCAGAAGTAGTACTGTACATGAGTGATGCTGCGCTTTGAGGCGCCACCACACTCCAGGAGCACAGGATGTGGATGCATCCTGTGTTCCTCTCACTGACCACCAATGAAAAAGGTGCCCCTTCCAAAAGTGTGGTGGGGGCCAGATAAATGGCCTCAGGGGGCCTCATGTGGCCCACGGGCCGTAGTTTGGGGACCCCTGTTCTAGAGTCATAACATTGGAGTTTTTTAGTACCTTACTAGCTATTTACATCTTAACACCCTATAATCTGCCTTTAACCACATCACTGTTTTGAAACTATTTTTACCCATGTCACCAATGAACTCTTTAACTGCTAAAAATAGTGACTCTCAACCATAACATTTCATTTTGTTTGTGAAAACCTGTAACGTAAATTCTCCTCGTTACTTCTTTGAATCTTTATGTTCTTTCAAAGTACCACCTTCTCCATGAAGCTATCACTGATTGCCATTCCTTCTCTTACTCCACTTCCAGTTCCTATTGAATTTCTTTCCAATTCCTAAAAAATTCCTCAAATTTACTTTTATTTCCTTATACGTGCAAGTATTATATCTTCTCAGTAGAATGCAAGCTTCTTAAAGGAAAAAGATTATATTTTGTCTTTTCTGTTCCTGGTACCTAACTCAAAGCAGGTTCTTAATGTGAATTTGACTTTTTTTAAAATTGGGTTTAACTGGGAAAATCTTGTATTTGTTAGTGTAGGAATAAGGGGTAAAATTAAGAGGAAAGACTTTTTTGTGTGTATGTGTCTTACCAAGTCCCCCTAAGATATTAAGTATGTCAACATGCTCACAAAGAATGGGAGGGAAAACAAAGAGGATAAAACCAAAGTTAATACATCTAAATTTATCACCTTTTAAGATAAAAAAAAATTCTGTCTTTTTGAGGAAGAGGTAATAGGGTAAGAGGCTAACCTGACTGAAAGAATTCCAAGTTTTATCACTAGAAAATCCTAGGATATGACTACATAATTCTCTTCATTTTGACCCACTGATCTATCCTAGTCCTCTATAAAGGCTCACTATTGGTGACAATTGGATAAAAGAAACTTCAAGAATGTTTTCAAAATTTAAAGGCTGAATTGCCAATATATACAGAATATTTCTGAAATAAACTAGAACCTCTCTTAATAAACTAACTTTGGGGAAAGAGGGAGAAAAAACTTCCAAATGATCTTAAGATGCTTAAAAAAAAAAAAGCAGAATTTTTAACTTTGGCAAGGAGAAGCTATCTTAAGCTTACTACATTTTGTCAAGTAACTTTAAAAATAATACATAAATACTCACATATTTTAAAAAGCTAATCTTCATTGATCATGCAGACTCATGGAGAGAAGCAGCATGAAATGAATAAAGGGCTGCCCATTGGGAAATTTATTTCACTAAATATCAATTCATACTTGTTAACTACCTTCCCCCCCAAAAAAGGCTTACAAACCCCAGCAGGCATTCCATTTAAATGGAAGGAGGAGTGTCACTTATTTCTAGATGAGATTCACTGAAGTGAAATATATTACTCTAAATTTACTTCCTGGCTATCATCCCAGACACACCATTAAGCAGGGCACCAATTAAGTGTATTTGACTGTACAGAGAAACTCCAACAGATACAGCTGAATGAACACAATAAAAATATCCAAAACTTGTCACTGATGCTTAGAATCTTTGACAGTGAATCTAGACCCTTAAGCCTATAGTATGTTGTGAAGAAAAGCTAAACTAGTTAAAACTCTCAGGTCAAATCTTAACCCATGTTTCTGCAATAAGATTTCCTTTTCTTACTTTATTTTACTTTAAACCTAAGATACAACTATTGTTTTCTTACTCAGTTGTTACACGAAGACATTAATTTGTTTAAAAGAATCAATTTCCAATTAGCATATAAAGCTATTTGTTCAATGTGGTTCATAACTAGATACGTTTTTTGCCTTTTCTATAAAAGTATGCATCTTATATTCCACTTTCCCTTATTTATCATGATTCAGCACCCCAAATCATAAATTCATCTTATTTCTATGGTACACATACTGAGATTCATGGCTGAAAACAACAAAATTTAAATATAAGATACTCTACTTGTCCACTTGTATCTGCAGCCTGCTGGAAATGTGTAGCCAATGACGTCTCATCTTGGAAAACTTCATTACACTCCAAACATTTTAGACTATGTCTACAAAGTTTGGATGGGTCTTCATCTAGAGGCATAGCCGGAACAATAGGCGTACTGGAGGGAGCTGAGATTACTGTCCCAGTTATGCCCGACTGAATCTTTGTTACATTATGTGTGCCACCTCCTGCAGAACTCGGAAGAGTAGATGATGTGGTGGAAGTATTGCTTGAAGGAGAAGCTATCATTTGATCTGCTGGGACTGGTTTTAAAATCAAATGGGAGCATTGCATCACAACTCCCTTCTCCTTATGCCCACGAGCGTGGGAAAGCAGGCTGCATTTGTTGTAGAAAACCAAGTTCTTTGTACAGTGGTTACACGTCACTTCGATGCGCACACTCCTCCGGTCGTAATGCTGCGTCAGACTCTTTTCCAGTGCAAAGGAGTCACCACATTCCAAACACTTGTAACCCCGGGTTGGTAACGTGATCCCCGCATTCGCCGGCGGACTAAGGTTTGGGATGTAAACGGGGACCGGGTTGACACTGCTCAGCACCTTGTTGAAAGCTTCTACGACAGAACTCTGCAAAGAAGACACCACTTGGACTCTAGACACCTTTTTTGGTGGCTGCGAGGCCGCTGCAGAAATTATTGCCTGCTTTATTTGTTGCTGAGGTTTAGTGAGCACTTGGCGGAGTTCAGAGGTGGCCTGGGCACCTTGAGGCAGGAGATTAAGGTTGGCAAGGTGCACGGTCTTTGGCACGAGTTTAGCGTTAGCAAGGCTGGATGCGGGCACCACCACTGTTTGCTGCTGAATGGCATTGGCAGCTTTGATGATGGCACTGCTGGCACTCTGGACAGAAGCAGCAGAGATAACGGTGGCTTTAACTGTGGTATTGTTAGCAAGCTTCAAATTAATCACTTGGGACCCCGCCGTCTTCACTGCTGAAACAGGAAGGAAGGCAGTAGCCACGGGCTTGATGGTGACCTGTTTGGGAGCCAGGTCTGCAGAGGAAACTGTGTTGGTCACCACGGCAGACTGGAGAGGTGCTCGTGGCGGAGAAGACAGGACGGTGGCAGACGTTGGAGAGGACAGAAGTGATGTCACAGAGGCCACCATGGAAGGAGTCTGTTCCGAAGGCTTTTTTCCAGAGTCTGGGTCAACTTCAGGCAAAACTCGCGTCACTGTTCGCTTGATTTCTCCAGAGGACGTCTTGATGGTTTTTATGCGGACTTTGGGGATTGCTGGCGTTGACCCTGCAGGAGAAGATGGAGATCCCTTGCTGCTGTTCTCACTGGACACACTCCTGGGGCTATCAGGTGGTTTTATAGACGGTTTTTTTGCACTATCGATAAGACTCTGAGACTCCGGGGACTTTTCAACAGCACGAGGACTATCATTAATTTCTTTTGGTAATGGAGAAGGTTCTCTTGAATTGGCCACTGGTTCTTTACACGTGTCCGTGGCAGCCTTTTTAGCACTAAGGGCTGCGATTGCAGCAATGCACGAGGAGAGCTTAGCTGAGGATTTTGCTTTTGATTGGGCTGCACTGGCAAGACTGGCTTCATTCTTCTCGGAGGTTAACTTTCCATCAAGCACCCTGTTGTCAAGCAACTTTTCAGAGTTTTCCTTCAATTTATCTTCCACTTTTCTAACTTTAAAGGGTTCATACACGCCCAAGGTTATAGAATTTGTTTCTGTTTCTCTCTTAATAACTTTATTTTTGTCTAAGGTGGTAGGAGTAGGAATTCCCGGCTTAATCAAAGTTTCCCCTCCAAGAGCTTTTAGTTTTTCATAGTCCTGTTGGGAAATAGATCCTGTCAATACATTTGCTCTGAAGTTTGAACGAATTTCCTCCTTATCAGGTGGGTCATCCACCTCTATTTTCTCATCCTCATCAAACTCTTCTGCACTTGAGATAGGACTAAACTGGTTGAAAGTGGTCTCTTTGAGTTTTACCTCAGGGGCTGGTCCCTCATCTTTCAGAGATTTTGCCCCATCTTTATTATAACTTTCCATTGTGGATGTTGTGAGGAACCCATTATGTAAACCGTTGCCTGTAGAATGATGGCCATCTTTATCTACTCCTTCTGAAGAATCAATGTTCCGGACATTTTTAACAATAACACTGACACCAACATCAGAGGATGACGGGGCATGTGAATCCTCGTCAACATGAGCATTCTGTTTGATGTGACTTTCATGTTCATCATGGCCAGACTCAATAGCTGCTTTAGGATCAACCATATCTGGGATGTCAAAGGCTGCAAGAAGATCATCAAAGTCTGGGGTCTTCATATCCCCCATGGTCATGAATGTGTTCAGAAGAGGTTCTGCCAAAATAAAAGAAAATGTCATTAGCACTTAAAAGTTTCAGTAGAATGGATTCCATGTCTTAATAAAAATTATACCAGCAAATTGATAACCATTAAATATAGTTTTTAGATATCCTGCCTCTGAAATTTGTATTGGGAAGGGCTAAACAAGTTGTGGCATATGATTGTCATGAACTACTACAACACTGTAAGAAAGAATGAGTAGCTTAATTTTTTTTAATGGAAAGACCTACATGGAATTATAAAAAATGAAATGAGAAGAACTAAGAAAGCATTATACATAGCAACAGAAATATTGTTTGAAGAATGATTTGTGCATGTCCATCTTCAGAGAACAAACTACTAAATAGAAACAAGTAAGACATCTTTTTTACATGTATGTATAACTTTTCTTGTCAAATGATGCCTTCTCTGGTACAGGAAGAGAAGAGAGGGAAGAAGAGAGATACTTGAGAACCTTAATGTAACAAATTAATTAATTAATTAAATTTTTAAAAGAAAAAAATTTGCCAGTTTTGTTACCTTGGACAAAGTCATCTGTGTGGGACTCAGTTTCTTCATTTATAAAATGAAAAGAGTTGAATTAAGTAGCTAGCTTAGTCTAGAGTAAAAAGGATGTGTATTTTTTTAATTAGTGATACCTATGATCAAAAATCCAAGGTGGAGGGGCATGTCTGGGAAGGTTTGTGATTTTAATTTCATGGTTCACAGTAGCATAGACTGAGCAAGAGCTTAAGGATTACCTCATTTTGCATTTTAAAAATTAAAGCCATAGACATAAAATGACTTGCCTGAAATGATGAAGGAAGTAAATGAAAGTATCAAGATTTGAACCCTGACACTAAATATTATTAACAACTATATTAATTATACATTTGTTATATAGTATGTAAATAATAAATAATTATGATTTAATTATTATAATTATTAACTGATCAAAATCTGCTATCACAATATCTAATAACAGTTCTGTTATACAACTGTGGTGTTCAGGCAGGTATTTAGGTCCTACTGTACCACTAATTCACAGTGGGAGCTAATTAGGTATGTTAAAACTCTCAGACAAGATGATCTACCAACTTACTGGATGCCTAGGTTCTAGAAAAAGAGAATAATTTGGTAGAATAACTGTAAAATGTAAAATCTGTCAGTCAAAAGCATTTGCTTCTAGGAATGTTACAAGAACATTTCAATTTTTACTATTAATTCTGCTGACAAAATGATCATTATTAAAATTTTCCAGATTTTCAAACAATATTAAATTTGACTCCTCATATGTTTGGGGCTATTGAGTTTAAATATACATGTATGTATGTATGTATATATATATATATATATATATATATGTTTTATATATATATAAAGCAAAACAATCAATTAAAAATTTCCATCATTAATGGAAGGCAGAAAGAAGTCAATATAACAGATGCAAAGGAATTAGAATAGAATTAATTGAGCACTATCTAGGTGGGTAGCTGGTAATGTAAATAGAACACTGGCCCTGGATTCATGAAGATCTGAGTTCTACCTCAAATACTCACAAACTATGTAAGCAAGCCTGGTTAAGTCACTTAACCTCTATCTGCCTCATATTCTTCATCTGTAACATGGAGTAATAACAGCACCTCTCTCCCAGGGTTGTGAGGATAAAATGAGACAATATTTGCAAAGTGCTATATAAACCTTAAAGTATTATATAAATTAATTTAGGTTAGCACTATATAGAGAAGTCTAAATTAGAGCACTGAGCTCGCAGTCATGACCCCACCCCCACCCACACCACCCCCGGTTCAAATCCTAGCTCTGGAATTTAAGTTTTGTAACTTTGGATAATGTCCAAGATTATAAAATTATTTGCTGTTATTCCTTGGTTATTATTGGGGATAGGGGGGAATCTAGTTCCCTTTTCTTTTTATCTTCAACTCCAGTTTTCCTTTTCCCCTTTAAATATCATCAGAATAAGTCATCTTGTTCCTGAGCAAAAGAAAAAAAAAAGTTTTCCTCCACCCTTTCTCTTTCCTATTAAGTACAAGTAGCAAGCTGACTTTCCACCTGCCCTCAAATTATCACTCAGCTGACAGAAATGAACTTCTGTCTAAATGGAAGCTGAGAAAAGCCCCTTCCATAATTGATTTTCAACATGTGAAAATGGACACACAAGAGGAGCTATCACTGTATACTTCTTGGCTAAAAGGGAAAGACAGATTAGGAGTTGCCAACTTTTTGTCAGGAGTTATTTTCCATTTCCTTGAAACTGTGAGACCATGGAGGAGGGGAAAGAGGATTTTCCAGAGCAAAGTATTTGGAAAGTGAACTATTTAAACAAGAGTTGGAGAGGGTGCTGATCATTAAGTCCCTGGATGAATAAGAGGAGGAAAGCCCAGCTTCTGAATATCCTTCGTTTTCCCCAATGTTGTAGTCCTAAAAACAAACCATAATGAAGCAACCACTAGAATAGAGATTCATCAGGAAAAGACTGGAGGTCTTTATCTGTTGCTTAAGGGATCACAAATCAGTTTGGCATTAAAGTTTATTCTAGGACTAAAATTCTATCATTTTCCATCCTCAAGACCTTAGGAGAAAAAGCATCAATAATGAAAAATTCACAAAAGAGAGTAAAATAGAGTTAAGAGGACACAGATAAAAAAAGCAAAACAATATTAGTATCATCATATGAAAAGTAATGTTTAAAAAACAAGCTGAGTGTGCGTCATGGATTCACATGCAATCTATTTTTTCTATGCTTTGTATACTAGAATATTCCAAGTTTGATAACAGATGTTGAGTTCATCATTTTAAAAACTTTTTTAAAAAGACCATGCTCTGAAAGAACTAGATTCAAATCCTATCTCTAACTCTTGCTATGTTACCACACTAGTACATGTAGAAGGGGCAGAAGGAAAATAAGAACATTAATGCACAAATGTATCATTTTTCAAGTACTCTAAATATAACCATCCAGTGACGCAAAAAGCATATGCTAGACAAAGATAACTGGCACTATCAACACAGATGTCCTACATAGAGTCTGAAAAAAAAAAGAGGGATCCTTTTTAAAAGGTGAATTTCTCCAGATGTTTCCATTTGCAGGTAACATTTTGTTGACTGAACAAAACCCAAAATACTACAGGGCCTAATTCCTAAATGAGATCCACAGAAAATGAGAGATCAGATTAATATTCTAAAGAAAAAACCAAGCATATGAAGAATGTCTAGGTTGTACTAGGTATGTAGTAGGATTGGCAACTCGATGAGCCAGTCCATCAGTGCTTAGGATTTAGACATGTTATATCAATGATGGGCAAGGAGCTAGATGTGGAACTGAAAAGGAAAATGAGAAGAGAGAACTGGAATGAATTTGGACCCTACCAGCCTTTAAATGAGTTTATGCTATTACCTTATATCAAAACAGAACAAACATTTTAACCTTATAATCCTTATAATTATTTATAATATAATTAATATATATAACTATAAAATCATGAAACTATATGATTTTCAAAGAGTGAAAACGGTGGCTAATTCAAAGGGCAAGATCATAATGGGGGCAAGGGAAGGTGAAGAGCAGGTTGTAGTATCTCCATGGTGGCACAAAAAATGACTAAGGAAAATTATGATTGGAGAAGGAAGTGAGTCAATTGTAGCATGTCAGGAAGGGATGACAAGTGGACAGAGGTCTGAGTGTTGCACAGATAATTCACAAAATGTTAAAATATTTAAAGGAGGATTTATTAAATCTTCTATGGAAAATTTATTCCGATGCTTAAAAAAAATAATCACCAGGATTTGAAGGAATGGATGAGTTAAAGTCTGAAATAGTGGAGGGTAGAGTACCTTCATCGGTGAGACAAAAGTAATGAAGTCATCAAAATAGTGAAGTCAGAAACAAGAGAGTAGAATTTATTATTGTGTTTTATTGCATTTTCATTGATTTTGTGAAATATTTCCCAAATACATTTTAATCTGTATCTAACTACACTCAAGAGTGTTTGACACTTCTGACTTAGATAATTCCATTCCCAATAACCATTAATTTTCCTACACATAATTGTCTTCCATATTTACCTCATGATATTTATTCATTTTAGGACATAGGAAATTTTAGGAAAAGGCACAGAGATGGAATATCATCCAGGAAAAGTTTGAGAGAAATGAAAATGGGATTAACATGAAATTAATATAT
This sequence comes from Monodelphis domestica, assembly GCF_027887165.1. Classification (NCBI taxonomy): domain Eukaryota; kingdom Metazoa; phylum Chordata; class Mammalia; order Didelphimorphia; family Didelphidae; genus Monodelphis; species Monodelphis domestica. The sequence goes on along the minus strand of NC_077229.1, from coordinate 435,813,397 downwards.
AAGACTGAGAGGATAGAAAAAGTGTGAAGTTTTAAATCCCAACAGAAATCAGGATTGTCTTCTAGAAGTAAAAGGAAGCCACAGGAGCTTTCTGAGTAAGGCAACACGACAGAATGGGCAGACATGCCTTAGGAGCATTACTTTGGCAATTAGGTGGAGGATAAATTAAAGAAAGAAGAGACTTTAAAGCAAAAAGGCAAATCAAGGCTTCAACTAAGGTGATGACCATGTATGTGAAAGAAGGGATCCAAGAAATGCTATAAAGGGAGAAGCAATACAACATAATTATTTACTGTCACAAGGGCTATCTGAACAGGAAGCACACCGACATGCTCCTCCAAAAAAGTTTTTAAAATTTACATTTGCAAATCTAAGGAATCCCTCCCCACCAAAAACAAGAAGTAACTCAGTAATAGTTGTAAGCAGAAACTCAAAGGAAAAATAGAATTTTCCACAAAAATACATCAATAGAGATTCTAAGACCGAAGGTAAGGGTTAAAAAAAACAACACTACTATTATCCATTATTCCTAGCTCTGCCTTGTGGGACCAAATAGAATTAATTTAATATTTCTTTCTACATGATTTCTTCAAACAGGAATCCCATTTTTTTCTCAAAACTTTTCTACTCTAGAATAAACGTTACTAATTTGTTCAAATAATCATCACATGATATATTGAGGACTTTCATCACCTTGTTGGCCCTCCTTTCAATCCAGCCCAGAGATCAGCATCCTTCCTAAAAGATGTCCCCCAAAATGAAACATAATACTCCAGATGCACTCTTTAAACAATACATAGTACAATGGGATGTTCATCTTTCAGGTCATGGATACTGTTCTTCTCTAAAGACATTCTAAAACTACATTAAGGGCATGTATAAAACTTCCAGCCTAACCCCAAACTCCCCTAAATCTTTTTCAGGCCAGTTGTATTTTTTTAAAACCTTTACCTTCCATCTTAGAATCAACACTGTGTATTGGTTCTAAGGCAGAAGAGCAGTAAGGGCTAAACAATGAGGATCAAGTGACTTGCCCAGGGTCACACAGATAAAAGTATCTGAAGCCACATTTGGACCCAGGACCTTCCGTCTAGCTCTCTCTCCACTGAGCCACATAGTTGCCCCCACCAATTTTGTTTAACATGTGAGTTTATAAATACCTCTACATTCATAGGTGTGTGCATGCACACAAATACAAATATATAAAATGTGAACATCTATGACTAAACTAATGTCCATTATAATAGTAAGAGCTAGCATACATAGCATCTTTTACATGTTATTTCATTTGATGTTCACCTTCACCTTGGGAAATAAAGATTATTATTGTCCCCATTATAGATGGGAAAACTGAGAAAGTTTAAGTGACTTGCCCAGCTAGCAAGAGTCTCAGATCATATTTGAACTCAGGTCTTCCTGATTCCAAGTCCAAAAATTTTATCCAAAGCACCAAATAGCTGCCACAAGAGGACTAATGACTATTTCTAAAAATTCTATAGACATTATTTAAGACCAAAGAGGTGATGGTCCTGCTATATTCTGCCCTGGTCATATATCTGGAGTATTATGATCCGTTCTTAGCACATTTTAAGCATATTGATTAGCAGGAGTACATTCAGAGGAGAATGACCGTAAAGCGAGAAAGCCCTCAAGACCAAGCAATATAAGGATTCATTGAAGGGAACAGGGATATTTAGCTTAGAGAAGACTTGAGAAGCATGTGATAGACATGTTTAAATATTTGAAGGGTTATCATGTGGAAGAAGAGAGACTTATTCTACTAGGTTAATGAGAGAAAATCTAGGAAAATGGATTCAAGTTACAGAATGAAAATTAGAAGTTTAATATGAAGATAAACTTACAAATAATCAGAGCTATCAAAAAGGTAACTGACTAGAGTAGGAGATGGCAGATTTCCCTTCACAATAGATTTCTGAGCAAAGGCTGAATGACCACTAGTCATGGATGCTAAAAAGGAAGAGCTTGTTCAGTTTTAGACTAAATAATGTCTCTGGTCTCTTCCAACTCTGAAATTTTGTCAAAGCATTTTGTGGCCCTTTGAGATTCCATATTGCTTTCCAGAATGATTGTGTCAATTCACAGTTCTGCCAACAGTGTATTAGTGTTTCAATTTTCCCACATCCCCTCCAACATTTATATAATTTTCCTTTTTGGTCATGTTAGATAATCTGATAGGTGTGAGGTGTTATCTCAGTTGTTTTAATTTGCATTTCTCTAATTAATAGTGATTTGGAGTCTTTTAAAATATGCCTATGGATAGTTTCAATCTCTTCCTCTGAGAATTGCCTGTCCATACTCTTTGACCATTTCTTGATTGGATAATGTTTTATAGTCTTATAAATTTGACTCAGTTCTCTATATTTGAGAAACAAGGCTTCTGTCAGATATTTGCTATAAAATTTTCCCCTGAATTTGCTGTTTCCCTTCTAATCTTGGTTGCATTAGTTTTATTTGAGCAAAATATTTTAATGTAATCAAAATTATCTTATTTGATTTTTCATTATGTTCTCCAAGTCTTGATTGGTCATAAATTCTTCCCTTATCCATAAGCTTGACAGGTAAACTTCTCCAAGTTCCTCTAATTTGTCTATGGTGTCACCCTGTATTTCTAGCTCAAGTACCCATTTTTAATTTATCTTGGTGTATGGTATGAGATGTTGGTCCATGCCTTATCTCTGCCATGCTGCTTTCCAGTTTTACCAGCACTTTTTGTCAAAAAGTGCAACTCTGAAAGCTAGTAATGTAATCTCTAAAATGGAACTTCTTGTCAAGACACATGCCTAATCTGTCCATTTCTCTATTTTAATTCACATTGTTTTTTTAAACATCTCTGTCAGCTTAAATCTTAACTATCCTTCAAGATCAAGCCCAAATATAATTTTCTCCCAAAAGCTATTTACCCCCTACCCAACAGTAACGTTTTTCTCAACTGAAACAAAAAATACATTTTGCTATATAATATATAATTTTATATTTTAATATTTACCATATAAATTTATGTACATTTCATTTCCTTTTGTCCCTATGAAATTTATTAAAACATTCCTACAATTAGTCATTGTGTTTTACATATCTTCCTTAGCATCTAACATAGCACATTCATTTTTAATGCTTATGAATAAAAAATCTTTGTCAACTTATGTAGTTAAAAGCCAATCCCTTCAATTAAGAAAATCAATTCCTAATTTTTTACTATCTGTCTCTCACTTAAAACCACATAAATAATACAACTACCATTAGGAAACCCATTTTCTGATCAGTTTTCCCGATTTTGAAGAAAAATTAATTTGATCCATTCCTCTTCACTTTCTAATCATATACTCAATTCATGAAATTAGTCTGCCCCCATAATTTAATCATTTTTGAAACTGAATAATAGCGATTTGAGTTTCAAATAATTTATAGTAAAACCTGCTCCTGGACAAAAGGCAGAGGTGAGACAATACTAAGAAGGTATACTACCCAAAACATCCCAGGAGAAGGGGAATGCTTAATAACATATTTTCCAATTATAACTTACAAAAATTAAATACCACATGGGGGGGCAGGCGGGGAGGGGGGAATCCTAGTGAGCAACAAGCTTTGTTGAGATAAGTTTTGGTTGTTCTTTACATATAATCAAGTTGTCTTAAAAATATTCAGATTTGTGAATACATGGGACACTAGCTTGGAATTTTATGGTGTCAACAACTAACATTCCAGTGGCATGCTTGATAATGGAAGAAGAAAAAGCAAAGAAAAAAAGATGAGCAAGGAAAAGAAGGGGAAAGAAAAAGGAAGGAAGGAAGAAAAAGAGTAGGACTCCCACATCATTTGGTAATCTTTAGTTTATGGTTCTTAATAATAAAAATATCTCCCTTTTATTGAGTCCTTAAAGGCTGAAAAAGCTCTCTTCTCACAATTCTGAGGACTGTAAAGTCAAGCATTCTCATTCACATTTGAGAAATGAGGCAACCAAGACTCAGAAAACCCTACCTTACAGAGCTAGTAATGAGAAAAACTTAAGATCTGGCAACAAGAGACACACTACTAAATTGGAATCTCCATCAAATATGGGGCCCTATTCTACCTAAAACATCCAACTCCTATTTGTTTTGTCAGAAGCAAGAGTTCCTTGTCTGTTGATCAAAGTTAATTCTGTCTAGTTGCAATGTATTTCACAATCTTTTCTATAAATGGCTTAAGCCCATCTCATGAAGGAAAGCGGGAAAGGAAAAGAGGAGAAAGACTAGTGAATCAGACCAGGGAAGAAAAGTAATGAAACATCTTGGAAAGATGGAAGGTCCGCAAATGGACTCTGGTTTTGAGAAATAGGAGTTGGCCACCTTCACTGACCTAAGTCTCAGCTATAAACTAAAAAATGCTTAACTGGCATGATGGTCTGAGTACACAGGCCAATTTAGAAGGTATCACATTGTCTGAAACACAAGAGGATAACTTTTGCTGTAGGTTGGTTCATATCTCTGGATTTGTATAATTAGTGTAATAAATACCACTAACTGTAACCTCACACTTCTTTTTGGTTTATAGAAATGTTCTTCATACCCGCAATCATATTGTCCTATTACCCTTTGCCTTCCCACATTTTGGAAGGCAAAAACAAATTTTGCTATTGGGAAAAAATGTTTAATGCTCTCATTTAACTTCTGAAAAGCTATATCTAATATGAAGAGAAATGCTGAAAGTGATAGGTCTTCCTACGTGTTCCTATCCCAATTGTTTTCTTTTTTAAATCATTAATAAAATGAACCTTGAGTTTTTCTAAGAAGAAAAAATATTAGACTGCTAAGCCTCTCAGACTTTCCCTTCTAAAAAGAATGTTTGAGTTACTAAAACTTAGTCTTCCAATCCATCTGTATATCTAGTAAAGCACATCTTCCCCCAAAGCATCAAATGATGTGTTTTCATTTAAGTATAAATCCTAGGGGGGAAAAAATACTTTCACAAATAAGATTTGTATTTACATTATATCATTTTATCCAACAGTTCTGCATGCATACATACATACATAAATTTAGACTGGCATAATTTACAGTGAAGGAAAAAAGGAAGAGGGGAATTTAAATGTCATTTGTCTAATGTCATATGGTAATTCTATTTGCTATAGAAGGTAATAAAATGAAAACTTCTATAATCTTTTCACCTGTCATAATCATCAAAACCACAACCTCTGTCATCTCTTTCTCCCTCTACACACACACACACACACACACACACACACTCACTCACTCACACACTCTGACTCTAAGACAAAACTGCCAATCCCAGAATTAATCCTCTTTCTCTCTTGTAGAGAATTATAGAATCCACATAGAATCCATTCTGAATTTACAATGGGTAAAAAAAGCTAAACGAAGGTAGAAGGCTTAGTCATGAAAGCAGACTCTAAGCTAGAAACTGCCCTCAAATGGAAAAGATTACATACCTGAAACATGGCCAGCAAGATGTAGGCACTAAGATACCAGCCAATATATGAATCCATAAAGGTCATGTAGATGAGTGGCAGAAAATCATTACTATCTTCAAATGAATTTAATATTTTTAGATAAAAATTAGGGAAATATAAGTTATTTTAATCCATTCTTTTTACAAATCAACTAACATGCTGGCAATGCTATGTAAATAAAATATTGATAATTTCATAAAATAATGATAATGTTAAAACAGGGCCCATAATCTGGAGGGGGTATGGGGGAGGTGGTGCTTTTCTTGTCACTATTTCATTTCTAGAAACATCTGGCTGGCTAAATTTTGTCATTGCCTACTTTTTGCCATTGGACCATGTTTTTAAAAAAATCATTTACTCAACAATTAGTTTCAATAAATTTTACTATTTATATTTCCCTTACTTTTTCCTAACAGCAACTTAAGCTATTTTCAATTCATATAGTCATATGAAAAGTTCACTTATAAATCATATATTCAAAGCATTTTACATTTTTAATTGGATTATTATTTCACTTCAAAGAATATAATTTTTTAAATAACCTTAATGGCTTAAAAACAAAATCAATGGTTAGGGAAGAAGAAATGCTGTCTTCTTGGATTTTAAAAGGGTCCTTTCCTTCATAAAATCTTAGTTCTTATCTTGATTCTCCAATCTCCATTATTTTCCTATCCTCTTACACGTTCAGAGCTCTCACTCTTGCTTCACCTATAGAAGGCTAACCCAAATGAGAAATAAAAGTCATTTCTACCCCACTCCTTATTCCCATCTGCCCCAGCCCACCTCTAGATTACTAACTTAGGGGAAAGATCTACTCACTGCAGGTCCATCTGAAGCACTAAGTCAGGAAAGCTACTTGTGTAGTGGCTCTGCTTCCTCCTTCTCAGCTTTTCCTAGCCCAGCTGGAACAGATGTCAGTTCTGTTGCCAAATGAAAAAACACTGACCGACTACATCTCTGAAGCAGCTGTAGGGAACTATGGCTACAGTACTCTAAAGAAAAAGGGGTTATGGGTGGCCCTGCAATAGTTCCATTCAAAACCACCATACCTCCAGTATATGTATATGTACATGTATGTATATAGAAAGACACATTTACATATATGTATGCCAGGAAACATATATACACAAATATGTACATATTTGTATATTGTATGCATACATATGTATGTAGAGTATTTTATACAGTGCCTGGAACATTTTTATGCTATGTTATATACATTATATGTGTGTACATACATACTTACACAAAGTAAACACTTTTTGTGTGAGCTCTTCCCCCCAAAAAAAATATGAATAAGGATGGTGACATCTTTATTTTTATAAAGAATTTCTTATTTCTCATTCTATGGGAGGACCCCCCACAAAAACTATTTTAAAAATTTCAGTTTTCATTTTGTCTTCAATCACACATACCATGAAGTCTGGTCTTTCTGCTCCATAGTTAACAAGTACTAAAAAAGAAACTAGATTCCATATTTTCTGAACATAGCTAACCAGTCATTTCTAGTTACATGAAAACAGCTGGTGTCCCATAGGACTACACACCTTCAGCAACAGGCTTGCTCTTCCTTCTCTCATATTTCAACCCTCACTGGAGCAGACAGGTACATAAAGAGCCTAGTAACCTAATCTTGCTCAACCACCTACAATACTGATTTATGTGACATGTAATTCAACTGAACAAGTATTTATTTATAAAGCTCCTGCCACATGCAAAGCACTGTGTCCTGGACCTTTGGGAAAGATGGAGACTGAGAAGATATAATCCATACCCTCATGGAGCTTACAATCTAGTAAAAACGTAAAAAACATGACTCACTAAATGTTCACCAATATAAAAGGTGGCTATTGTTACCAATGCCATTTTTGTTTTATTTGTTTTTCTTTCAAAATACCAATCTCCTCCCAATGACATAATAAGGTAGCAAATTATATAATAACAGAATACCACTGTTGATGGCAAAGGTCTTTACTCAACTTTGGGGCACAAGTCTGCCAATGACCATTAATTAATAAAACTGGTTTAGAAGAAAAAAGTCCAAACAAGTAGAGTATCTCCTGATATATGACATTTTGGAGTGAAATTTTATATTTTTTGAACAACAAATTCCACAGGATAAAATCTATCTACAAAGAATAGATCCATTCATCTTACAGAGACACAATAGTCCCTTAAAATGTTGATGCACCTAGAGAATCGAATTTTCCTAAAACTATTTCATCTTTTTTCTATTGCTCCCCTTAAAGGTTCCCTTTCTATCAAAGATGAATGCCAGAGATGCTTCCATTAGCTGGAGAAATCAGACTTCTTTCTTCAAGATCCTTAGCAGGTTAAGGCAGAGAGGAAAAGGGTAATTCTCTAAAGTGGATCAATCAAGTGCTGTCCTATCTCTCCTATCACCACCCCAACTCCATACTCAGGAAATCCAGAGTTCCTTCCTGAACTTTTACCGAATTTCTTCAAAGAAAGGGCTTTGGTATGAAGAAAAGAGGGCTTGCTTAATGCAAGAGGCTATATGTTGTTTCCTCCATTAGCCAGGGGACAGTAGGAACTACCTTTTACTTTTTTTTGTAGCCTTAGCACTTAGCATAGTGCCCGATATATTTTTTGTTGTTGTCTAGTCATCTCAGTCCTGTCCAACTCTTTAAGACCCCATTTGGGGTTTTCTTGGCAAAGATATTAGAGTGGTTTGCCATTTACTTCTCCAGTACATTTTACAGTTGAGGAGTAAGCTATTAAGTGTCTAAGGCCACTTTTGAATTTAGAAAGATGTCTTCCTGACTCTAGGAGTTCTATCCATTGCAGGGCCTACCTGGCACATAGTAGGTGGTTAATAAGTATTTACTGAATGATCTAAAAAGTTAATTAGGCAATGATAAATTCTTCATTCAAATAAGTTGGGATTCAGATTGAAGAAACTTACTTCCTAATATTTAAAGAAAAAAAGATGCTTTGTGGAGAATTACCATCTCAAAAAAAAATAGAATAAAATATTCCATGTGATCCTAAGGACAATGGAGGTAAATATTAGAATAAGCAAGTTGCAGTATGTTACCAATTATTATGCCTTGCATTTGAGAAGTGCCAGATAACTTATCTTCAAGAATATTTATGACTGATAAAAAAAATAAAGGATGGTAGGATATGATGTTAATGATACAAAATATCCATGAATTTTTTTTAACTTTAAAAAATCTGATTTTTATTTTCCAGCCATGCAAAATTCTAAAAGCCTAGAAGGAAGTTTCCAACACACTGAGTAAATCCTCACCAAAGGATTTATGGAACTACACAATCACACAGGATAAGAAAGTACAGTGGGATGCAACCTTTAGAAATCCTATGATATGGTTATAGATCCACTAAAGTATTGAAGAATAAATATATGTTAAAGAATTGATTGAGCACTCTATGTTCTTCATATTTAGTCAAGACATTCTTTACTCTTGCAGCTGCCAGGGAAGGGCCAGACCACAGATATTCTAATGGATACAAGAGCCAAGTTCTTCCCTGCTCTGAGTAAAAACAGCTTGCTCGATTTTTAATCTTTTATTCTGGTTTGAAAAGGCAAATGAGAGCAATACAGAGTTGGGTGAGGTTAGGATATTCCAGGAACAGGTAATATATTAATAGGATATGGTTCCAGAAGGTTGAACAGGTGCTGTCCATTATTCTACCTATAGCTTGCAAGGTTTCCCTTGAGAAACACATTGACTCCTAGTCTTTCATGGTAGCAGCAGCTAATCTAATAAGATCTTTTGATGTTTTTAAGTAAGCTCTGGAAGCACAACAAAATAAAAAGTACTAAAATCCTGATTCCACTTATAAATGGTTAAAGTGCTGGATTTCTGTTTAATTTCTTCTCAGGGAATAATTAATACATTTATGAACTGGATTTCTACTTAGCCCTCTATTTGTCAAGTGTTTGTTTGTTTGTTTGTTTTTTAATTTAAGGCCCATTCTCAGCATATGAAAAAAGCATGTTAACTGAGTCTGGCTTCCTGATATGAAACTTGTACACTTTATCCCTCCCCCCTTTTCCTCTCTGTCTCTCTCTCTCTCCTCCTTTCCTCTATCTCTCTTTCCTTATTTCCTTTCTCTCCCTCCTTTCCTCTGTCTCTGTCTGTCTCTTCCCCTAACTCTTTCCTCCTTTCCCTTCTCTTTCTCTCCCTCTCTATCTTTCTCTCCACTCTTGCCCCTCAACTTCATGGTCTCCTCTCCCACCCAACCCACTAAAAACTTCCAAGGGAAAGAAGAACAGATTTGGGTTTGGCTTGGGACCTCCAGCACCCTGTGAGAGGAGATTTCCCTGCTCTGCTGGCCACCCACGCACATGTCCAGCCCCTGAATGTCTGTCTACCATCTGATGCACTCCCTATGGCCTGGCTCCCATCCAATTGGCCCTGGCCCTGCCTTGCTTCTCGGTCCCCAGCCCCAATGTGTCCTTGAACCTTGTACTGGATCTTGGTCATATGTCTCCCTTCCCATCTCTCTCCCTCCTTCCCTTCCCCATTGGCAAATTCATAGTCTGAGAAATGGTCCACTTACATAAAGCAAAAACTATCTGGGCAGTGTTACCCCTTTCCTAGTATTTCCAACTTAGTAAGAAATAAGAATGAAGCCATATCATATGAATGAGGTGCTTTGCTTAACATAACAGATATTTTTCTAACAAAGACTAATTGCCCAGCAAGTGAGTTAAGTCAGTATCCTAACAAAAAGGAAGTACTAGAACTTGGTGGTAGTAAATAGACCCCAAGGCTTGGAATAAGGAAGACCTGTTTTCAAATTTGGTCACAGACCCTTTTAGATGTGAGACTCTGGGAAAGTCACTTAACCTCTGTTTGCCTCAGGTTCCTCATCTGTATAACAGGGTTATTAATAATACCTATATCACAGGATTGTTAAGGATCAAATGTGGTAACGTTTATAAGAAAAGCAAACTGAGCACAGTGCCAGACATATAGTAGGTCCCATAAAAAATGTTTTTTTTTCCTTCCCCATCACTCCCAACTAAAGCTTTTGATAGGCTCTCAACTCTTCCATTCTGGTTTTTATATTAATTTCTATTTATCATCTTTTTTTGAAATCTATAAAATAAGGATAACTATATTAACCAGCCCACAGAAAGGTTGTGGGCAAATTTTTTTTCAGATTGAAAATCTCTAAAAAATCATGAAATATTTTAAATTAATTTCTATTCTATTCAGTAAACTACTACAAAATAATTAGTGCTAGACATCAATTTAAAAACATCACCCGTCATAATTTGGAGCCCCTATCTTGCCATGAGATCTGCAAAACATTTCAATTTTATAGTTTGATTATGGATGAATTATTCCCCTCCGAAAGAACAGTTTGTGATTTAGTCATAAATCTTCCCAACAGAATCTTATATTCCTCCAGGACCAGATTCTTAATTCCAAAAACAGCACTTTAGGAAATTGATTGGGGGAGGGTAGGCAAGGAGAGAATGGAAATGAATGGAAATTCATATTCTAGGGGAGGAAGTTTTTTTTTTAAATAAGTCACTAGCAGCTAACATTCATATAGTGTTTACTATGTGCCAGGCAGTATGCTAACTAAGCACTTTACAATTATTACCTCATTTGATCTTCTTGGAAGTCTGGGAAGTAAATGCTTTTAAATCTGGCCCCCAAAAGATTTTCTACAAAAAGCAAATGGAGAGAGAAAATAATTTCATATTTTATTGTAAACGTATGTTATTCTGGTTGCCAACATTTTAATTAAATATAATACTCTAGTCATTGCTTGAAGAAGACCTAAGTATACTTTAAACTTGCAACTTTAAAAACAAATCTCCAACACAATTAAATTTTATTTTACTTTGATGTATTGTTTTTTAAAACCAAATACCAATTTAACAAAATAACAAAAATAACCCCTCAAAAAAAGGCACTAATTATAATTTCAGTGTAAGCTTTCACCTATCTATTTAAAAGTTTATTTACAAGGGCAGTCATGTATCTGAGTAGATAAGAGTGCCAGGCCTAGGAGTCAGCAAGACCTGGGTTCAAATCTGTCCTCAGATATTTCCTAGCTATGTGACCTTGGTCAAATTACTTAACCTCAATTTCCCTGACTGTACTTTTGCCTTGGAAACAAACAACACTTGTATCAATTCTAAGACAGAAAGTAAAGGTTTTTAAAACAAATTTATTACAGTACAAAATTCCTGGAAAATGTACTTCAAGAAACATAGCACCCCAAAATGATCATCAATCCAAAACCCAGAGCCTATACCCAGATCCTTTGGATTAATGTGATGGATAAGATTCAAGTCATAATCATAATATAGGTCCCCTAGGCTGCTCAATCCCTGAACCAAGAAGAGAGTTTTGCATTCATCTAATATAAGTCTTCTGAAGATTCAAGTTTAAGGATGTTACCTACAAGCTTCTTCTATTTCACCCATGACAGTCTTATAAATAAGTTTCAGGGGGAAATAGTCGAGACAATTTTTTTACAAGTTAAAACATGATCTCCACCTAGTATTTCAAACATATGCCCGTCCTCTGATTTCCAAGTACAAATTATTGCTAGGTCGTCTTAACATTGGCCATTACCCACCAATGAGGGAAGAATGCTCACAGCCCAGGCTGTTTCAATGGTACTCTCTAGCATGCCAATCTAATCACTGGTAGCATTGAAGACCAATATTGCACGCCCTCTTGCCTTTCCTATACATATGGATGATGGGTGTGTCTAACACAGGAATCCTGTCATCAGATCAAAGGATCATATTGTTTACCTTATAGGCAATGATATCTATGAAATATATTTTAATAATGTGAAGGGCAAAGTGACACAGGTAACAAATGGCAGAATCATCATTTAAACTGAAGTCCTCTACTTTCAAATCTAGAACTTGTCCCATCAAAATTTTCTTCTTACCAATTAATGAGCGCTGAATGAGGAATTGTTGTGACCATTTATTAAGGTATATTTATTTATTAAAGTATTAAGGAAAACCATAATGCCAAGACTAAATCATAAAAATTTTAACATTGAAAAAAATCTGTATCATTTAGCCAGATAGCAGCTTCACAAAAACCTAGAATACTCCCTAGTTATTCCTCATAGCTCAATCCTGACATCTGTTGCTTTTCAGTGTCTGGCATATAGTAGGCCATTAATAATTTTGTTTTGTTGAACAACATCCTATATAATTTCCTTTAGAGATTCACTCATATCTCCCAAAGCTTCAATCATCATCTCTATGTTGATGACTTTAAATTCTAAATCTGTAACTGCTCTTAACTTTGCTCCTGAGTTCTAATTCCCAAAATCCAACTCTGAGAGATATTTCCAAATGAATAATCCCATCATCACTTTAAAAATTATGTTTAAACCAAAATTTAGCATTCCCAAAACTAATCCCTTCTCATACCTCCCTGTATCTTTAAATGCTATCATCTAAAGTGAGCAGAGACCAGGGACGAGTTTGGGAAGGGCAGAGGGCATCAAAGGAAGGATCATAGATTTGGAGGTGGAGAGGAATATGAGAGGTCATCTTGCTCATTCATTTCATAGAGAACGAATTATACTGTCACATGAGCTTGAAACCAATGTCATCCTGAACCCTTCTGTCACCAAATTTTATCACATATTCATTGTCTTTCAAATACATCCCTTCTTTTTTTCATCTTCACATTTCCATGACTAGTTTGAGCTCTTATGCTCATCTTAGGTATGAATTACTTGCTATTATACTTTGCATTTAAAGTTCTTCACAATTGATCCAGCCATTCTGGAGGGCAATTTGGAACTATGCCCAAAGGGCACTAAAAGTCTGTCTGCCCTTTGATCCAGCCATAGCACTGCTGGGTTTGTACCCCAAAGAGATAATAAGGAAAAAGGCATACAAAAACATTTGTAGCCACACTCTTTGGGGTGGCAAAAAATTGGAAAATGAGGGAATGCCCTTCAATTGGGGAATGGCTGAACAAATTGTGGTATCTGTTGGTGATGGAATACTATTGTGCTCAAAGGAATAATAAAGTAGAGAAATTCCATGTGAACTGGAACGACCTCCAGGAATTGATGAAAGGAGCAAAACCAGGAGAACATTATACACAGAGATGGATACACTGTGGAACAATTGAATGTAATGGACTTCTCTAGTAGTAGCAGTGCAGTGATCCAGAACAATTCAGAAGGATTTATGAGAAAGAACACTGTCCACATCCAGAGAAAGAACTGTGGGAGCAGAAACACAGAAAACAACTGCTTGATCACATGGGTTGATGGGGATATGACTGGGGATGTAGACTCTAAATGATCACCCTAGTGCAAACATAACAATATGGAAATAGGTTTTGATCAAGGACACATGTAATACCCAATGGAATTGTGTATCGGCTATGGGAGGGGTTGGGGAAAGGGGAGGGAAAGAATATGACTCTTGTAACCAAGGAAAAATATTCTAAATTGACTAAATAAAATTAAAAAATAACAAAGTTCTTCACAACCTGGCTCCTTCCTCCCCCTTTCCAGTCCTTTTGAATTTTACTCCTCTCCTCATACTCTACAATCTACTTACAATTTGTGGTTCTTGACCATGATATTCCATCTTCCAAATCTATATCTTTTCAACTGGCTCTCCAATATATCTGAAATGCTCATCCTTTTCCTCATTGCCTCTTGGTGGCTTTCCTAGACTCCTTCAAGACCCTGATCAAATTCTACCTTCGTTAGGATGCTTTTTCTGATCAACCACACTACTAGCATCCTTCTTCAGAGATTTCCTTCCATTTATACTGCATATATCTTGAACATAGTTATGTGCATATGTACAAACATGATCTGCATATAGTTACAAGCATGTTTTCTTCCTCTTTAGAATGTGAACTCTTTGAGGGAAACACTACATTTTTTGATTCTCTTTGTATCTTCACTGAATATGCATGATGCATAATAAATATTTGTTGACTGTACAACATTTTCTTAATTGATTTTCTTAGATTCACAGTATGAAAGCTGAAAGAGACACATATGATTTTTTATGCTATGCCTCTATAGACAATAAATGTCTTAAGATGCTACTACTGTAAGCAGATAAAGGTAGCATTCCTGGCAAAGATACTCCCCTAAGTAATAAAGTGATAATCTACTTAGACCTTGTAATATTATTCCTTTGCCCTTGGCTGAGAGATGTGCCATGAAAGTTGGAACCAAGAGTAGTATATAGGCTCCTAGTTTGGGTTTTGGCATTTCTGAATAAGAACACAAAACAAATTGATTTCATGTCCACATATGTCCACGTATGTACACACACACACACACACACACACACACGAGAGAGAGAGGAAAGGAACACTGAGTTAAGTTCTCTTCAGGGAATGTTAATTAACATCTTGTGTAGAATTGGTCAGATTGTGGAGAATATAATGTGCCCAAATGGATATTTATATTCCTTCTTCAATGAAAATAATCATTTAAAACCCTCTAGAAGGGTTGTAAGGCAGCACAGTGGATAGAAAGCCAGACCAAGAGATGGGAGATCCTGGGTTCAAATGTGGCTTCAGACACTTCCTAGCTGTGCGACCCTGGGCAAGTCACTTAACCAAAATTGCCTAGCCCTTACTGCTCTTCTGCCTTGGAATTGATAATTAGTATTGATTCAAAGACAGAAAGAAGATACGGGTTATTTTTTTTTTAATCCACTAGTGCTATGAGCATTTTCCTCAAGAAAACAACTTAATCAAATATATGCTTCTTTTAATGCATTAAGTACAGCTTGATATAAAACAATAAGAAAAAAATTATGTGCTGATGCAGACATTTAAAATTATAAGCTTATGTTGTTACTGTGTTTAAATTACTAACAAAACTGTTGACAGTGAAATACAGCAAATTCCATTCTTTGTCAGACAATGTTATGTAACTGCAAATATCACAGTTCCTGAAATAGTAACCTTAGTTGGAGAAATTGCATTCTATGAATATTCAAATAGGAGTTTTAATTGTGTGTAATTCCTTTTTAGATCACTCTCTCCCCAACCCAAATTTACTTGGGAAACCCTTTACTCAGTAAGAATTGCACATACGGAATGAATAAATCTGACTATTTTCAATTATTTAGATGCCAGGAGAAAAAAATTATTTACTAATCCATATTTCATGCAAAAACAGTTCAAGCTTTATTCAAACTTAAATATAAACAAATACAGAATAAAGTATTAGTACAGATAATATTTTACTCAGACCAAGAGGAAACTTTTAGTCACTAGATTTATGCTTGTTCAAGATCTGAAAATGAACTTCTAAACATCTTAATGCTAATATGGGATGCTAAATCTAGAGTCAGAATGGGCCTCAGAAACCATCTAATCTAATTCCTTCATCTGCAATACAAAAAAAAAAATATGAGGAACTAGGAAAGTTAAGGGTCTTGTTCAAAGCCATATAGGTAGTTAGTCTTAAAGAAAGGATCCCTCTTTAATGACTCTGTATCTGTAGGTTTGGGTTTTTTTTAAATATATTTTACTATATCTACTTTAGGGTGAAAGCTCATAGGAGATTGGGATCTTGTCTCATTATTTTGTCTTATTTTTTCTATTTACAAAAAATTATATTTTTCTCTCATCCTCCCATTGAAATAGATCATGTCCTTTCAACTACCTCCCTGCTTCTCTCTTTTCATAAGCCATTCCCTCTACCCAGAAGCTTTTGGTCTTCCCTCATTAATCTACACTTAGGAAACCATGACTGCTATCACTGTCAAATTATATCAATGTACTAGTTAGCTTTGCTAAACTGCTTTTTTTTCTTCTTTGTTACAAAGGTTGTCTGAGTATGGAAGAACAAAAGTGATGTGAAAACAAGTTATAACTATATTTTTTTTATTTTAAAATGTCCTAATAACTATATCTATCTTCTCAACATTGATGAAAACATATAGCATCTGAATTATGTTACTTTGCACTTATTTATAACTTTTTTACATGTTTCTCAAGTGGACCATAAACTCCTTCAGGGCAGGAATTAAATCATACTTCCTGTATATAACCTCAAAGTCCCTTGTACGAAGAGTACTATTTAGTGGAGCCATTTACACAGTATTTCAATACTTCAAGGGTCTGTGATTTTATTGGTGTGGGTACTTCCTGCAGATCACAAACCCTCTGGATAGCAGTAGATGGCCTTCCAGGGTTCCTGTAGCTGAAGAATTCATCACCCTGGAGGCAACCTAATGATCACATTCTCTGAACTTTAATGATCCCGAAGTGCAGTTTATCACTAGACCTTTATTCAAGGTCTTTTCAGCTTGACAGAGCCTGCTAAAGCTTTTACTTCAGCATATTACCTACCTACAATATTGAAACAAGGTTGAGTCATAGCCTGAAGATATCCTTTTAAACCCAGATAGTAAACATGTATTAAGTCCCTAAAATGGCCTTACACCCCTACTTCATGAACTTAAAAGCAAAAGCTTAACCACAACAAAACTCCTCTTCATTTGAAGGATCTGCCATGAGGAAATTTAAGAAACAAAATATAAGAAGCAAAATAACCAGAGCATCACATCTTTAGAGCTGGAAAAGATTTTAGAGATCTAGTCAAACTCCCTCAATTTTGTGAGAAGGAAACTAGGACCAGAGAAGCAAGGCAATCTACCCAAGGTCATACAAGTTCCCACAGGAAATTATTTTTTTTCTCATCCAGTTCCTTTCCTACTCCAAATTTCACAATGCATTTAGGATCCATTCACAGCCCCACAACTAAGTTCATCAGTCTTATGATGCTCTAATTATGGTATGATGTTAATCTAAAACAAATTCTCAAAAAATTTTAAATCTATCTATAGAGATAAAGTGACAAAAAAATTCTTAAAATCCAAAATGATCTCAAAACTTAATGGACTGACATCTAGGAAGAAAAAGGGAAAATCAAAATCGCAGAAAAATAAAGAATGAGGTCACTTGTACTGTATAAGTCAAACTGAAATTTACTCACAACAAATTATGATATATTGTATAAAGAGTTTAAAAATTGTTTTTCATTTATTTTAATATTTCTGTTCATCCTGAAAAGGGACAGACCTATTAATGATTGTTTAGCATTTGGATTTATTTGCGAAAATTTTCAGTGGTTTTCAGATGAATCAAACTATAATGCCTTCCTAGATCCTATGAATAGTTAAAAGCCAAAGATTTCTACAAAGCCACTGCCAGGACAAATGTTTCTCCTTTTCCCTTTTAAATAGTTCTAGTCAAGGATAAAGAGAGATATTTGCTGTTATCTTAAAACCAAAGGCAGCAATAATAATGGACACAGGATAAGGGAGAAATTACAAGGCAGCAAACCACTTCTTCAATATCATGGTAACAAGGATTCTTAACCTTTACTCTCCTTTTGAAGTCTGTAAAAACAATGGACCCCTCCTCAAACTGTTTTTATTTATGTCAAAGAAAATACACAGTATTATAAAGAAAACAAAATTATGCTAAAATATAACTCATCATGGACCTCAAGTTATAAATCCCTGAAATAGTGAATCAAGTTATAAGAGAAGGCCCCAGTTGATCAAAGGGAACATGTATTACACACTATGCATCTTAACCCAGTGCAGATGGACCAACAATTACCCTGCTTGGTACTTCAGAGAATTATTAGCCTAATTTTCAAAGATAAACAGAACAAATTTCAAGATGGGCATTTTTTCAAGTCACTTATTAAAAAGTTCAACAAGAAGTTGGAGACTAAATGAAACCACCTGAATCTCTGCACTAAGTAGGCAAGCATCCAAATGTATTGAAAGATGCTTTCTAAATCTGTCTAATTTATTTCCAGCAAGGAGCTACTCCATTAGTACTGTCTGGCTCCATCAGATGCCTAAAGGAATTGCTACAGATACCTCAAAGAATCATATATTTAGAGTTTGGAAGAGACCTCAAGAGATCACCCAATCCAGTCCCCTAATTTTAAAGATGAAGAAATGGAGATCCAGTAAATTTAAGTGACCAGCCCAAGGTCATAAAGTAAGTGACCCTGTGAGCTAAAATAAGGTTTAAACCTAGGTGTTTTGATTCCCAATATTCTACTCTACCATCTTGCTTCTATTTTACAACATGTTTCAAAAATGTATGGCATTCGGTTTGTTACCATGAATAGAGGTGACTGGTCATCAGTTTGTTGTTGTTAGCTCATTTTTCAATTGTGTCAGATTCTTTGTGACACCATTTGGGGTTTTCTCAGCAAAGATAATGGAGTGGTTTTCCATTTCCTTTTCTAGCTCATTTTACAGATGAGGAAATTAAGGCAAACAGACTTGCCCAGGTTCACATAGCTAGTGTCTGAGGCCATATTTGAATTCACAAAGATGAGTCTTGTTGATTTCAGGCCTGGTATTCTATCTACTCTACCACCTAGATATCCCAACCATCAATTAGACAAATATTTTTGACTATATTTGTGCTACATATACATAAGGAGCCCCACAGCTCTTTTATTTTTTTTTTAAATAAAAACCCTTACCTTCCATCTTAGAAATCAATGCTGTATATTGGTTCAAGGGCTAGGCAATGGGGGTTAAGTGACTTACCCAGGGTCACACAGCTAGGAAGTATCTGAGGCCAGATTTAAACCTGGGACCTCTCATCTCTAGGCCTGGCTCTCAATCCACTGAGTCACCTCTCTGCCCCCTCCATACCTCTTATTATAAGTAGATTAGGATCTATCAGGATCTTGAAAATGTATCTGGTTAAGTTCTAAGCTATCCATTAAAGGAAATATGCATTTGATTAAATTGTTTTCTTGAAAAAATGCTCATGGATTTTTAATGGTCATTTGCATTAAAGAAGGAACTAAAATGTACAGTTGCTAATATTATATTCTAAATAATCTGACCAGTTTCCCACAAAATGTTGATTAATGTTCTCTTAAGTTCAAGAGAATTTACTCAGTGTTCCCTTCCTCTCTACTATACACCCTCCCATAGTTTCTGTGATTCATATCAGGTTAAGCAACAAGCTCTTTCCCCAATGTCCTCAGGAATTTTACTGTCAAGAACATCCACTTCCAAATTCAATACCTGTGTGTAAAAAGTGACCTATGATCGTAACAGCTTCATTTTCTGATCCTAAACATAAGCAACTGAATGCAGCTGGAGGAAATCATAAAACCTAGTCAAATGAATCTACTTTAATTTCATATATTCTTACAACTCCTTTATTCTTTCCTCACTAACTTTCTATCATATTTCCCCAATGGCTATTACAAATTTTCTCCTCTTTTTCCCATGTTCTTATCGCCACCTTTAGTACACCACATTCTCTCCAAATAATCTTGTCTCCCATTTTAGTCAGAAAATCAAGGCCAACTAATGTCATCTCACTCAACTCTTCTTTCTATCTCAAGACTTCTCTACATCATCACTTATATTCTCTTTTATTTCACTTCAGTTTCAAAGGATGAAATAGCCCTTCTCTTTGCCAGGCTCACCCTTCTACTTGGGCTCCTGATGCCATCCTTTAATCTCCTATAGAGGCTTGTCCATTGATCATAACCTCAATTGCTTTTCATCTTATATTCAAACCTAAACTCCAGTTGCACACTGCCAGTTCGCTGTTGGACATCTCCACCTGGATCTCAAATTCAGTAGGTCCAACAATAAACTCACCTTCTAGCTAACCTGCCTGGCTTCTACTGAAGACACTAATAAAATCTAATAGTCATGCTTGACTCTTCTCTCTCTCTCATCTATCACATCTAATCATTTGCCATGTGCTGTCAATTTTTACTTCTAAGCCACGTCTCACATCCATCCCATTTTTCCTCTTACATGGTGACCACTCTAGTTCTAGCACTCACCATTTCTAGACTACTGTAACTAACTTAAATTCATCATTCATTTCATTCACCTTCTTAAAGGACGTTAGTGATTCCTTACTGTTTCAGGAATAAAATATTAACTCCTTAGCCCGGCATTTAAAGAACTCCATGCTATTTTTGTAAATGTCCAATTAATTATTCCCCTTCACAATCATGGCATTACAGCTAAATTGGACTACTCTAAATCTTCCTCAAATTCAACATAATTTCTATCTCTATCCATGCCTTCAATGACTCTCTTTCCTTAATTGTGCCTCTCAAAATTTTGATCGTCCTTGAAAGTCCATCTTAGGGGGATTATACCATGAAAAGCCTTTCTTGCTTGCTATTAGGTTTTTAGTGCTTTCTCCTCTCCTAAAATTTATGGCAAATGCTTTGTCTAATTCCTTCCTTTGCCCACTCACTCTCTAAACTACTGCCTATTATTATTTGTTTATTCATGTATTGTGTACATTTCATACTCTCCATTCTTAAAATCTTTAACAGAAGGGCTTTTTCATCTATGTCGTTGTCTCCACAGTACCTTGCACAGTACACCCCACAGTGACTTTAGTTTGATGAACTGCACCAATTCAAATTAAAGAAAGGATTCTAAGAAAGAATCAAAAGGAACCATACATTTTCCTCTAACTCTAAATCTGATTTTCAACATGTCTTCAAGTTTGGTTCGTTAAAACTCTAAATATTAGAAACATCTGGATACAAAGTATAAAATAAAATCATATTTTATCTATCCTTTATAATGTTCTACTTTGTTCAACAGTTATATAAGGTTGAAAAGTAAAATGGCCTGACCCCAACTGAGAGCCATTTTGTGGAAGGCAACTTTCTGAGATGCGTAATTAAATACAGGAAGAGACTCCAAGAGTAACGGAGAGGTGTTAAGGTAATTAACAGCTGTCCTACTAATAGAAGCAAGGAAAAAGCAGGTGTAGAGCCTTCTTCTAAGTATCAATGAAAATTAGTGTTTAAATAAATAGAGCTTATATGAGCTAAGTAACAAAGATACTTAATTTGTACTTGGGAATTTGCATATGTCATTCAAAAGTGTAATGTATAAGTTATATGTCCCATTTTCTTAATTGTATTTTTTGGTAGCAAAAACATAGGAGAACGGATAGTATAATATATGCTTGTTTTTCTCAATTATCTGCATCTGAAAAAAAAAAGTCTACCAACTAGGCCTAAGTCATGTCCTAAATAGGCACAACCATTCAGCTAGTGTCAGCTAAAATATAGGCACTGTGCCAAAGAGGAGTTCATTAACCTTCAGAGGACTGTCTTACTCCCTTTAACCTATTTTAATGGCAGAGATTCACATGACCATTTGAAGTTTTCTCTAACATACTACCTATTACTTCTACAAATAATTAACTTTGTGTAATATAGACATTTAAAATAATTACTACATAGAAAATATGTACAATGTTCTAAGAGAGAAAGGGAAAAAGTACCATTTTCTAAGGAAAAAAACAAAAGTAAACAGCATTTTGATATTTGCCAAATTAAATAGACATGACGGTATGTGTAAAATGAACACATTAAGATACATCTACATTTCAGAATTCTTTCATTTGATAGTTTAATTTTTCAAATGACCAAATTTTCCTGTCAACAAAAGATCTATGCATTTTCCTATGACTCTACTTATATAAAAATGACTCAATAAGAATGCTGTTTTAGGAAAGAACAAGTGGATTTCTTTCCAGTGTCCTTTTAAGATTCCATTAATTCCTATTAGAGCAATACCCTAGACAATCCTTTCTAGAAACCCTGCAAATCTGCTACTTAACTTTCAAGTCCCTGCCTTACCTCAAAACACAGGATGTTCAAAACAATAAGTGGAATGGAATGGGAAGAAGCAATCTCAGAAAAAGCAGTGGTACCAAAATGCTCAAAGGATTAATGTTTATCCTTTTGGGTGGCTCCTCTACCTACTACACTCCCTGCTAAAGAGAAAAATCAATGCATATATCATACTTGTCAGTGTAGAATCTGTTCAATAAATGAGTCTTCAAAAAGCATCACTGCTTTAGCTTCCAGTAGAAGCTCTGTCAGGAAGTGATTCCAACCACAGCCTGAACTGTGACTCAATGTGGTTTCAAACATTCAGTGAGGCACTATGATTTGGAAGAGGCCACGATAACCACAACTAGCAATACTGGCTGTTCCTGCATGACACAGAAGCTCCTTTTAGTTCAGTTCAGATTTTTTTTTCAAACCAGGTGGAAAAAAAAATTTTTTTAATCCTCACAAATGTACCTGTTCATTATAGGTAGGTTACTGGCTCATTCTTCTACTAAATGTCAACTCTACCTTGGAGGAAGGGTCCCTTGCCCATAACTTTAGACAGAAAACTGATTTCTCACTGTGTAACTAAATTTGCATCAAATAGAAACCAAATGATGCAATACAAGTTAAATCTGAGGAGTCTTTTATTCTTCTTATTAAAGAGATGAAAATAGCCATCTGTTTACTTAGCTGTTGCCCTAAAGGTATTTTAATGCTGGTGTATCAATTTACTGAATAGATCAAGCTTCCAAAAATACTTGCTATCCATTGCTCTTCTTTGGACCACCAAATCAAAATTTAAAGAAGACCTCATTCATTTTTTTCATTTTATTGCCAAAACTCAGATACAAAAGAAAAAGTTTTTAAGTTTGCTGACTTGAAAACCTTCTCCAAGCAAAACTGCCCTTGCAGGCCCTGACAACTGGCAACTGGCAAATGCTGCTGCAGACAGTCCTCCCACCCAGAAACCTTAGCTCATTCATTTGGCTGTGTTCCTCCTTAGGGGTGTTCTCAATTCCATCGCCATGGTTATTTCCAGGAACAAGATTAATTTACCTAGGTTACCTAGGTGAAAACTCCTCTCCAAATGCCACCTAGGAAAGGGAGTCCAGAACCCAGTCTGTTGTACAAGACCTAGCTTGCCCAGATGTCACTGTTACATAATATACAGTTATACAGTACTTAAAGGATTACAGTTTTTCACAATCATTCTGGTTAGCATTAGTTTTATTTTTCCCATTTCACAGAAGAAAGGCTGACTGATTTCACACAGCTAATAAATGTATGGTAGGACTTGACCCTATGCTCTTTCCTCATCTGCATCCAAGTCTTCTACTGTACAATACTGCCTCTATGTAATAACAAAAGTCTTCAGTTCTGGAGAATATGAAAATATGCAATTCCAATGGACCACACCGGTGTGGTCCCAAAGATGCAGTTAAACAGCAAATTTACAAAACCAGAGAAGGACAAAACTTTCTACATAATCCTTCCCTGCACAGACAGGGCATTTCAGTGCCTTTGCAACAAGGGTTTTCCTCTATCATGCCTGGAATTCACTTCTACTTCACTTCTTCCTCCTGGATTCTCTTATTTCCTTAAACTTTGCTCACGTGTCATCTTTTACATAAAGTCTTTCTTGATTTCCCTCACCCAGTGGCTAATTACCTCCTCCTTGCCCCAAGACCCATTTTTATTTTGACTATAATCCACAGAATTATAAGATAGAGAGCTAGAAGGGAACTTTATTTTATAGGTAAAGAACCCAAGGAGGTTGTCATCTGCCTAAGGTCCCACAGAAGAGTCAGCGTCTGAATATGAACCTAAGTGCTCTGGCTCCAGAAAGGGTCCTTATCGAAGTATATGCTATTTTTTCTGATAAGATGTAAACTCCTCAAGGGCTGAAACAGTTTCCTTTTTGTTTGTGTGCTAAAGGTATAGCAACTGTGCCAGCCTGGTACAAAGTAGGTACTTAATAAATGCTTATTGGTCAAATTATGTGGACCCTATTACCTAGTTAAAATTTTACTGATTATTCTGTAATATCTATAGAAAGCATATTTTTTAAAAATCAACTTAGCATACAGTTAAGAAACTTCATGTGTTACTCCACAGGATGTTATCTGGAAGATATGAAAGAGAAAGAACTGGAACCATGGCAGCTAAGTGGCTCAATAAATAGAGCCAAGCTTGGAGATGGGAGATCCTGGGTTCAATTCTGGTCTTGATACTTCTTATGTGACCCTGGACAATTCATTCAACCCTAATTGCCTAGTCCTTACATCTCTTCTGCCTTGGAACAGATTTTAGGACAAAAGGTGATGGGCTCTTTTAAAAGAGTACTAGAAACTAGATCTGCCACCTACTAGCTGTGTGACCTTAAGTCACACGATGATTCTAGACATGTGTTTCCACATTTGCTAAATAAAAGATTGGGATTAAATGATATTTTAAGGCCCCTTCAAGTGATCAGCACAATTCCTTGTCATAGAATTAAACATCTGATAAGTGTTTAATTTTAAGAATTTTTCCTCCTTGTGAAGTTCTTCTATTGTGATAGAAAGCCATATGCTGGCAGTTTACTTGCCAGCTTTATCCAAAAGAGGATGGATGAATTTCCAAAAGCACCCAGAATTTCTGTACTGTCTATCTCTATTAAAGCACATCATCTCAGCTTCTGCTTTCAGTGGTCTGATTAATCAAACTCATTCCCAAGGAGAATGGAAAATTCCTGAACTGTTAGCTCTAATTTTGAGGAAGTTTGTTCTGTTTTGTTACCTCAATCACAAATTTCCCTTATTCTATCTGTTTTCAAGTTCTATCCATTGTTTCTTCTTTCCTCTAGGTCCAAACAATACAAATGTAATCCCTTTTCTCTAAGACAGCTATACAAATACTAAAAAGCAGCTAGAAAGCAGCTATTTTGCTTTCCATGAGACACTTCTTGAGGCTTATTATTCTGCTTCTTCAATTTTCATATGATATGGATTCAAAGCTTTCCCTGACTACTTTTCTTTGGACACTATAGTTTAACAATTTCCTTCCTAAATTGCAGTTTCCATAATACCCCAGGGATGAAATGAACAAGGCAGAGGGCAGTAGGACTACTAATTCCTTCTATACTCAGAAGCTAAGCCTTTCACTGTGAAAAACAAATGTGTACTAGTTTTCATTTTTGTTTTTTGGAAGGTGTCATATGATACTGCTTACTTATACTGCATTCCAATCCACTAAACATGTTAGACTGATTTTTTTTTCTAACCAAAGTGTGAGACTTTGCATTCACTCCTATTAAATTTTTATTTTTCTTATTAGATTGATCCTAATACTCCAGCTTGTCAAAACCTTTTTGGATCCTGAAACTTCTATGTGAACTCAAATCCTCAAAACTAAGCAATTATTTACTCATTTTGGTATTGTTTAACATACACTAATGTAGACATACTGAGATAATACATATTCCAGTTCTTTGCAAGCCTTACATTGCAATATAAAATGAGATATTATTGTTTATCTAATAAGTAATTCTTCATTTACAAATATGATTCAAAGTTTTATGGTACAATCAAAATTTTATACAGTACTTAGAACTCATTTATATGCTATAATTTAATGAATTTATTCAGCTGATAGGGGAAGCTGAATTTTTATTTGCATAACATCTTTCCTGATTTGGAAAGTCTGTAGTTAGTTACCTTCAAACTGGAATTGCAAGGATGTTACCAAACAGTATGGCATTTATACAGCTCCACAGGAATGTATCTAAAGTATTTGTCCTTGAAATGCTCTAGTCAATCTAGGGCTTGCTTTACTGTTTTTCACTTTCAAAGACATTGATTTTATACTTTTTTAAAAAATCAAAACAAATTGTTTTGAGCCATCTATATATAAAAATTCTAACTTGAAAATTACAGAAGTGAATTCTAGTGGCTTCACATAGTATGAATATAGTGTTATTAGAACTTTTAAAAACATTTTATTGATGCCTTTTGTCATTAACATTTTGAATTTTGTAGAGCTTTGTGAGAAAAAAAGAAAAAAGAAAAGAAATGAACAGGGTATATGTTTCTTTACTTACATTAATGGAGTCTTCTTTTGGATCTTTCATTACAAAGAAGTTTGAGACTCCTGGCATTACTCCTCACGTCATAAAGCTACAGAAGATAGAAAACTTTCACTCATATAGCTCTTCCCCTTCAACAAACACCAAAGCAGTGACACTGTGTAGTCATCACAAAATGCAGCCCTTTTGTCTCTAGTATCTGACTAAGGGCAGCACCAAAAGCTCTCAATCAGATTACTCAATTATTATGGTCACTTAGTATGACTGATTAATTTAAAAGTTTTGTTGGCGGACTTGTGTGGTGGGATAAAGAAATGGAGACAGAAGAATAGGGCTTACCTACCCTTCTAGGTGCCACACCCTTCCCAAACCATAGCTAAACCCTCCATACATTTCTTCTACTCCCCTTCCCTTACTGACCAGTGTTGCCTTCTCAGTTACAAAGTCAGGTTAACTAACTTCAGATGGACCTTCATGCAGACTGGCAAACTTCCTTCTGATCTTTAATGGATTCCCTATCACATTACCCACAAAGGCTATTCTAAACCATTTCTATACTCCTCAAAAATATGTTATTAGCATCAGTCCTAGAATGTGGTTGCTGACACTGAATACAATACTCCATGTATATTCTACTCTAGCAGAGTATAGTGTGACTCTTATCACCTCCCTCATTCTGGACTATTAATTCCTTTCTTAATGTAGTCTAAGATTGTATTAGCTTTTCTGCCTATTTTGTGACAATCACGCTGATTCAACTACAAAATCCCAGAATTCTTCTATATATGCTATTACTTAACTACATATCATCCATTCTGTATCTATGAAATGATCTGTAACCCAAAATAAGACCTTAACTTAATTTCTATTAAATTTCATCTTAATGGACTCAGGCTATCACTTTGGCCTACTGATATATTTTCATAACATTACTATTACCCAGTGTTATCACTCAATTTTTATTCATCTATAAATTGAAGAAACATGTTATCCATGCCTTCATTTAAATCACAAAAATGCTAAACAGCATAAGACACTCCACTAGAAACTTCCTACCAAGCTTATATTGATTCCTTAATCACTACTCTTTGGCCTATTCAACCAATTTCAAATCCAACTGCTGGCACTATTATCTAGTCTGTATCTCCCCACCTTGTCCACAAGATTGTGATAGGCTTTGTCAACACTCAAGGGCATTCCCTTAATCTGTTGTCTAAATAATCCTGTCAAAAAGAAATCAAATCTATCTGGCATAACCTGGTCTCCATAAAATCTTATGAGTCAGTGTTCACTATTTCCCTCTCTATATCTTATAGTAATATAAAAATCTAGAATTTTTAAAGGCAAGTGCATCCAGATACTAAATATCCTAACCTGTTTGTCTTTTCTTTAAAATTAAGACTTTTTCTTGTCCCTTATCCTTGAATATTTTTTCAACTATCAAGACAGTTTCCTCTAGCCCATCAGGAATCTAAAACTTTATGTACTTGAGGATTTAGATTAGCAGTTTGGATAATAATAACAATATAATAATAACAATATACAGTGCTTTTAAGATACATGATGTATGAGGGGGCAGGGAAATAATCACTCATTTTTCTAACCAGAAAATGTTGTTTTCCAAGAAACTTTTAAAAGGTTGGGGCTCTAAACTCTTTGTACAACTTTCCAAACAGGCCTTCACAGCAGAGGGGGCCAGAGAGAACAGTGAACTGGCCTTTATACAAAGTGTATTTGTACAAAAAATAAAGTTCCTGGGAATATATGTTCATGGGGAATTGAATTTGGAGCAAGAGCAACCATTAAATACGAACATGTTTATATTACTGGTTTGTCAAATTTGAAGGAAGACAGTTTCTTGTTTTGTGGGATGGATACCGCAAGAAGTATAAGTGTATATCATGAAAGGAGATTACATAAAGGATCAAGATCATTTGACTCTAATGATCAGTGATTTTCAAAAGCCAAGCTCTGAACAATAGAGATTGATATAAAACTCTCCACCTCAACAGTCCAAACCAGATTAAAATGTAATTTTGGGAACTGTTTGTCAAAATAAATAAAAATATAATACAATATAGATAAGGTTAATTTGTAGATTTCTAAATCAATATGCAGCCCACAGGGATTCATTTCTATATGGGTTGGACACTACTGGTGTAAAACCAGTATGTAAGCACGTCATGGATCTTAAAAAAGAAATCATTATTCATTTATTGGCAATGATACTGAACAGATTCATGGGAAAGAGAGATAATAATTATTCTGTCTAGGGGCCCAAACTCAAACCAATACGTTGAAGTCACAGTAATGAAGATTTTGGCTCTAGCTTAACATTTAAAACTGCCCACAAATTGAATGGGATGCATTAGAAAATCATGAATTTACCATCACTAGAGGTCTTCAAGCGGAGGCTGGATGACTAACCATTTGTTGGGTATGTTGTAGGTAGGATTCCTGCATGGGAAAGGGGTTGGAACAAAAATAACAATGATTATAATAGTCCTCTACTTATGTTGCTGGATTATCAGTTCTCTGCCAAGTCTGATACTAGGATTCTATGAGATACTTAACACATAGCCTTTCAGGATCTATTGCAGAATCAACACCTACATGCAACATTTAACAAGCAAATAAGATATGTAATATAATCCTAGGTAACTTAGAGAATCTGTGGTCTGAAAGGAGCGAAGCTACAAACATGAGAAATTCTCTGTTGAAAAGAGGTATTCTAAGCAAGTGGAACCCTTTAGAATGCCTAACTAACAGCAGCAAGGTCATGATGAGCACATTTGGTAAGGAAATGTTGTAAGAGCTCTCGAAGATTATAGGGTGATAAATTTAGAGCCTTAAAAAGGATCTGAGATAGCTCATCTAGTCCTATCCTTCAAAAAGTTAAGTGACTTATCTATAAAGTCACACTAGTAAGGGAAGGTCAGGATTTGAATGCAAATTCTCTGACTCCAAACCCACCTTTTTTTCCACTATGCAGTCAACAAATAGAATGACTATTTGACTAATGGTACAAAAACTAAAATCCAAATGCTATTCATTCCAATTAAATTGTCCAAGAGATTAGAACCACCAAAGAAAATTACTGGTCACTCAAATATTTAGCTGATAATGCTCTAAACTTTTTCACAAGATTTTATGACAATCAGACCCAAGTGTACATTAACTGATATCTTGATGCTAACCAGTAATATGACATATATGTAGTAAATGCTAAAATGTCTATTTAGTAAAGTTCACAAAGTGATTATTTCACAATATCCCTGTGAAGTAGTTGTACATTATCCCCATTTTATGGACAAGGAAACTGAGCATCAAAGTAGTTGATGTTATAAAAATGGTAAATGCTAGGGTCACAAATCTAAATCCCCTGATATGGAGTTCAGTCTTTTTTCCTCTACATTGGAATTTGGCTCATCTGATCAGACAATGGTGGCAAGGAGGTCAAGGAAACAAGTTTACTCTCCATATCAGCAAGGAAGGGTTCATGGTCTACTCCTAGATTATACCTTTAACTAATCTATGACAAAGATGATTGACATTTATCAATTCAAGGTTGCTAATTGCTTTATACAAGTTCTCTTTTCAGCCTACCAACAACTCTGTTATTTTAATAGATAAGAAAATTAAAGATAAGTGACCAAACTGAGCTTAAGGACTGGCTCAGCATCACACAGACAGTATGAGGCAAAATTTGAACTCATATCTTCCTGATTCCAATAATCTATCCACTGTATCAAGGGAGTCACCTAAAAACCACATGTCATTGATGATATGGCAAACTAGTGAAAGACTATGATTCTATCACTACAAAACCTAACTTTAATCTACTAGCACCAAAAAATAACAAATAAATACCTCACCATCAGCACACAAAAAAAGTTACAGTAATGGAGGTAGTTCTTAGCCCTAGACACAAAAATATTATTGGAAAAATGATAGCCAATCAATGTTGTCATATGTGTTTAGATCTTCATCCTTCCATTCACCAGTTATAAAATTTGTGCAAATTACGTCACCTCTCAAAATGTTTCCCTATTTGTAAAAATGGGACTAGTAATATGTGGATTAAATGCCATAAAAGATGTAAAAGCCCTTCTTTAGTTGTAAAGTGTGCTAGAAAAAGAAACTATTATTTATACATTGTCCTAGTAAGCAATCCTTACTTTTCACCTTTTTTTTTAATAACTGCCCTAAAAATAAAGGCTTACACTTAACTTTCTTCCTCGACTCATTCTTTTGAAGAATTATAGTGTCTCAAGAAAAGAAATATATTCTATAAGAATTCTACCATAAAGCTTGACAAAGCAATTTTCAGAAATGCTTAAAATGAGAACCTCTTTGCATAGTTCCATAACAATGAAGTTAGTCAGTCCTTGTTTTTTGGCATTTGTTATATATATGTCAATTTTTATTGTATTTATCCCATTTCCTTCACTAGACTGTAATATCCTAGAGGATAGGACCTCATTTCTACTGAAATCGTCACGTGTTTGTTTAATGTCTACCTCTCACCTCTTTACCTGCCAGATGTTAGTACTTCCCCAAACCCATACTTTTTCAGAAGCCAGGTGCTCCCTAACCCCATAATGACAAGGTAGGTTGGAACTACTTCTTGCCTAGTCATTTAAAAGCTGTGGGTGTAAGGTAGTGTGGCTTCAGTTATCAGAACTCTTCTTGCCAATACTGGTTTGAATTTGGTTTCCTGCTTGCCCTGCTCTGACCTTTCATCTCTTGTTTCCTATGCCTTGGGATTTTCCATATTGCTCTGTGCCTATCTTGGCTTTTTTTACTATATCCTTTAGTATTGCACAACTTTAATCTGTCCTGTGTCTTCTTGATTTGTCTAGTTTCTGACTTGTTTCTCAATCCACTCCTAGCTATTTATGGACATCCTGACTTTAACCTACTACCAGTTCTGATCCCCAGCCTTACTCTGCTAGTTTCCTGAATTTGTCCCAACTCTACACTTCTTCCTTGACCACCTCCTTCGTGTCTAGCCTACATTCACACTTAAGCTAACTGCCAATCTCAGTTTCTCTGACAGTTAATAGCTATGTGATCCAAGCAAATTACAGAAGATTCTGAGCTTCAGTCTTCTCATCAGTGAAATGGAGGGTTTGGACTAGATGACACCTACTGTCCCTTCTACCTCAAAACCCAGGGTCCTATAATCCAATAAATCTGAGCTCACTCCCTAGTTTACTGATGATTTTATTGAACTATGTCACAATTAAGAAAGGGCAACCAGGCATCTGATGATGAGGTAGTTCATTCTGAGCACTGGCCAAGAAAACAGCAGTTTGCATGTTGACTCAAGATCAGACCATCCCTATGACAACCACTAAATTACAACAGGTGGCTCCAGCCCAAAGATCCCCTGGATCTAATCTCTGTATTGAATTTACCTTTTGATTCTGTCAACACCAGGACTTCAGGCAGCAAATGCTTGAAGATGTGGGGTAAAGAGCCAGGACTTGGGAGAAATAGGGCAAAGGCAGGGGTGTAGGAAGCAGGAATGACCTAGTGAATGCCCAGCAACCAGTGTTCAAGCCAGAAAAGGCATCTAGCATCAAGTTAGGGGCATAAGTCAGTATCAAAGGTCAGAGACAGGTGGTAGATTAATCAATTGACATTTATTAAGTACCTGCTATGTGCTAAGTGCCAGGCACTGTGCTAAACTCTGGGGATATAAGAAGGCAAAAGATAGTCCTAGCCCTCAAGGAGCTTACAATCTAACTGGGGAGCTGACATGCAAACAAATGTCTACAGAGCAAGCTATATATAAGATAAAGAGTAAGTAATTAGCAGAGGACAGGCACTAAACTTAAGAGGGGTTGGGATAGTATTCCAATAAAAGAAAGAATTTTTGTCTGAATTTAGTGGAAGAGAGGGAGATCAGTAGGGAAAAGTGAAGAAGGATATTCAGAAGGGCTTAAAAGACCTCACATGATATATTTTGTCCCTATTTAAGGTGCTTATCAAATATTACTGTGCATTACTGTTCTCAATGTTTGTCTTACCTCACTGCTGTATTTTTAAGTTTCCTCATGGCAGGAACTACAACTTATATAAATTTTTATAAGGTCCCTAGTACCCACCACATCATACTACCAGTAGTAATTGCTTAACAAGCCTTAATTTTAATTTGGCAGATCATGAAAGGTGACAGGCCTGGATTCCAGACAGAGAATCTGGTCCAGGATCCCAGGAATGGAAACTAGCCTATAAGAGGTTAGAAGACTGGAGTCAGATGCAGCATGAATAATAGGAGTGGGAACCCAGGGTAGCAACCTAGATTATAAACACTAGCAGTAATCTCACACTGGGTAATCTTCCTGGTTCAGATCCCAATTGTGTCAGGTCCTTTGGCAGAGAACAGTTCATCTAAAGTACTTAGCACTTCTGGTGCATGTTGGTGACGGAATACTACTGTGCTGTAAGCAATGATAAACAAGATGATTTCAGAAAAAGCTGGAAAGACCTGTAGGAACTGATGCGAAGCAAAATATGCAGAACCGAGAGAACATTGTACAGTCACAGAGGTATTGTGAAATGATCCACTCTGAAAACTTGGCTACTCTCAGCGATGCAATGATCTGGGACAATGATCTGGGATCCTGAAATGTGGGGAATGCAATCTGCCTCCAGAGGAAGAACTGTTGAAGTCAAATGGATGCAGATCAAAGTGCACTATCTTTCACATCAGTGTATTTATGGATTTATTTGGGGTTCTGGTTATATATGGGTGTGCTCAGTATGGAAGTTTGTTTTGCATAATAAAAATAAAATCAAAATTAAAAAAATAAAGTACTTGGTACATAAGCTGAAGGAAGCCACAGATCTGGCACATGTAGGATGGTTTCACATCTGTGCATTTTTCCAATAAAACTTAGATTAACAATCCCTAGTGGTACTGCCCAATAACAATAGAATAATCCAGTAAAACAAGATTTACCAAACCTGAGGAATTTTTGTACAAATGCTATAACAATTCTATAAGACTACACTGTTTCCTTTTGCCTGTGACAGGTAGCATGGTGCACTAGAGAACATTTCTGGAGATAGAAAACCAGAAGGACTCGGGCTAAAATCCCACTTTAGCTAGCTACTTGCTGTGTTATTTTGAGCTAGCCACTTAATCTTCCTAAGCCTCAATTTCCTTATCTGTAGAATGAGGTTGGACCTCTAGGGTCCCTTCTACTTCTAAATCTATTAAGTCTATGTTAAATCACT
Source organism: Monodelphis domestica (assembly GCF_027887165.1). Lineage (NCBI taxonomy): Eukaryota > Metazoa > Chordata > Mammalia > Didelphimorphia > Didelphidae > Monodelphis > Monodelphis domestica. The sequence goes on along the minus strand of NC_077229.1, from coordinate 435,779,969 downwards.
GAGTAGGCCTCTTTGATCAGAACTAGATCCCCATTCCAAGTTCCTTAATCCCCACAGGACTTGGTGGTCTTCATTAGAGGAACTAGATCTAATCTCAGGTATTCTACTTTCTAAATCTGATGTAGAGTCATTCTCATCTACAGCTCCAATCTGTCCTTATTCTCTGGTTGTTGTTCATCTTCCTCTAGTTCAAGGAGAGAGAGAGAGAGAGAGAGAGAGAGAGAGAGAGAGAGAGAGAGAGAGAGAGAGAGTGAGAGAGAGTCTTCCTTCTCCCACCCCATCAGGAAGATTAAAAAAAGAGAGAGAGGAGTAAATTCTATGTGGAATCTCAATCCCACAGTGCCCTGTTTGGGGAAGAAAAATCATCTTTGGTCATTTCATGATACCCCAAGTATTGACAGTTTTGTGAAAAAAACTGGAAAAAAAAGGCTTGGCAATCACATAGAAAACAATGTCCTATCTTCCAATCTTCTATCTCCCCAAATGAGTAATTATAGCATCCAAATCACGAATGAGAAAAATTAGATGTTTATTTATTTAATTGCCCCCCACACACACACACATCGTTTTTTGTTAAGACCTATGATTTCACCAGTGCAGGGAACTCCCAGGGAGGAAACTTCCCCTTCCAATAGAGTTCAGCAACTATTCTGCAAATTAATAGCCTTTGAGAGTTTCCTAGAATACTCTCAACATGTTTGAGAGATGGAATTTGAACCCAGGTCTTGCTGATTCCAAGGCTGGCTTTCTATCCCTACTCTCCCTCCCTCTTATTTGTCATATGTAGAGAAATGTAATATTTCTATTGGATCAGTTAAAGCAAAGAAACTCTTCTTTAATGCCTTAAGTCAACACAAATTTTCCTATGGGACAACCAGCCAGACAATCTAAATAACAGACAGGTATAAATTTTTCCTGAATCCAAATCCAAGTGGATAAATGTATCTACAGAATTCAGACTTCGGTTCTCTGACTGGAAAGTAAAGCCAAAAAAGAAACAAACATACCCCCTCTGCTCCCAAGATTCACTTGCTTTAGAGCCAGTCCTGTAACTAAAACCCTCCAAAGATAAAATACTTATTTAATTAATATCAGTAAGATTCATTCTGAGTTTATTCTTACATGCTTCTCCCTATCCCACTCCCAAATACCTTGAAAATAGGGCAGGAAAAATGGAACTCACTACAATGTAAGAGAAGTAGGGAATCAATGACATTCCTAAAACCTAGAGCAAAGAGTGATTACCATCTTTCATGGGGACTCCAGCAAATGAGGATTAATTTAACACCTGTTGGCTCTATGAAGTGACATACATATTTCTGTATTTTCAATAATACAAGGGAAGTGGAAGAATTTATATCCCAAATCCTGGCTTTTCTGGAGAAAAAGTTAACGATAATCTAGTCTATTGAAAGGCAAACTGAAGAGATGATTATTGAATCTCATTCTCAGTGTCCCAACTACCCAGATATAATTATAGTAGTAGAGGGAGCTAATTCTTAAGGCTAGACACAATCATACATTTATTCCTTGCTTTCTACATAAACTTGATGAACAGGGGATGGAGGGAGAGAGAGTGTGTGAGTGTATGTATGTGTATAAAATTTGGGATATTTGATTTTTCAGTTATCCTAATCCACAGTTCACTAAGGATTATAAAACTAAACAAGGGCATAAGGAATCTGGTTTTGAGCTAAGTTCTGAATGAACATGCATAAAAAAAGCAGCCTATCAACTGTTCCAGAAGACCAGGTCTTAAATTGCCCTGGTGCTACATAGGAATTTGAAGAAGATAGTCTCTTACAGCATTTGCCACTAATCCAATTGGATTTTCATACTTACTGGAGACTGAAATATATGACACTAATACTTTTGCTACAATCTCCATCAAAGCTTGATTTTGAGAAATACTAAGAATTCTGCTTTGTTCAGTCATTTTTCAGGCATATTTGAATCTCTGTGACCTCATTTAAGGTTTCCTTGGCAAAGATACTGGAGTAATTTGAAATTTCCTTCTCCAGCTCATCTTACAAGTGAGGAAACTGAGAGAAGTTAAGTGACTTGTTCAGGGTCACACATCTAGTGTCTGAGACCAAATTTGAACTCTCACTCTCTCTCTCATTTTCTCTCTCTCAATTTCTCTCCTTCTCTCTCTCTCTCTCTCTCTCTGTCATAAGAAATCTGGTCAAACATGACTCCTTCCCCCAGAGGAAGGGCAAGGCAAAAATGGGTTGACAGAAAGAGATGGAATGACTGACAAATCCATAGGTGTGACCACGAAGCACCAAAAGAATGATATCAATATCTGTGACATCTTTATCTTGCTTAATTCTTCCTGGCATATTCAAAAGTTCCTGAGGAACCCTAGATTGGTGGTTCTATAAAAGGTTCCAGCTCCCTTTGTTTACTTCTGAAAGGAAGGCCAAATATTTGGGAGCCACTTCATAGACTAGCTGCAATCTTGGAAGAGAACTCTTGGGTGGAACTTATGTACACTATGACATGTCCCTGAATCATGATAGAAGAGACTCAAATGGGCATGTCACACAGGTCAGTACCTGTCCGTACCATATTCTTTGAGATCAATAAATTATAACTAAGTTAAACTCCCTTATGCATGATATGCATGAAGAGTGTGCCTCTTCTACAAATACGGAATCCAACTGCTTTCTTTATAAACCTAGAACTTGGGACTAGCTTTTAGATGGACGTAATTACTGTTTTTTAATATTTTAATGAAGCTTAAGATGGCTATAAAAATTAAATTTCTGGAAATATAGCTATAAAGAATAAAATATTTCAGTACTTTGATTTTTTTTTGTTTCCACTTTTATCTAATTTAGATTAGTTCTGGGTTATGAAGCATGTCATCCCATTAGACAATTCTCCATTATCACTTTATCTCACATTTTGATATCCATTCATAAAACTTTTGTTATGCCATGTGACATCAGAAGTCTAAAATGTAATTTATAAGGTTGATCTTTTTTCAGTTGATAAGGGTAGCTGTTTCTTTTATCATTCAAAGATGTTATCCTTTAATTCATGAGAAACATAATTATCTAAAATATTAACACAAAGAAGAAAATTCATTAGGAGAGTTATACTTACAAGTAGTTAAAAGAAGTAACCCAGAATAATTTTAAATGCCCTCTTTTCCTTTTTATTGGCTACCTTTGGACATTCTACATCAGGGAAACCTAGCCATCTAACTCTGAATGGCTATGAATGGCTAAATAGAGTTCTACCAAATACTATTCAAAAGATAAGGGAAGGTTATTTGAAACCAACTAGAGACATTCTATATCTCAGAGTAAAGCTCAAGAAAGTACTCTGGGGGAAGTAAAAAAAAATGCAGGATACAAAATTTTAACCTATATAAAACTCAAATAACCTAGCCAACAGGTAATAAAGAAAAAATCTGTTAAATGTTAATGGCTCTCTACCTCCTCTAGTATTCTTTTGAAAAGCTATTCCACCCCCCAAAAAAAGCAAAATAGGGGGAAAAAAATCATAAGGCAAAAGAGCCCTTATTTCTCAACAAATAAGATTCCATTAATTTTTTAAGCCAGTAATTTAATATACACAGAAAAAAATTTCTCCAAATAGAAAATTAAAAAGTATGGGTTCAAAAACTCCAGTTTTACCTTCTCTTCAGTTTACCTTCTATAGCCAAATGAACACATTCTTTCGTCAAAATGGATTATAATTCATGCTCAGAAATACTTCAGTACAGCTGCAGGCAATCTCAACCAGAGCTTTCTATGTGAGATAGGGCAGGGCCTGCCTGCGTGTACAACTAGCTACCATCAAAGCAAAGGCCCTGAAATGTCTATGTCAACATTTTGCCCCTTTCCCAAGACTCAACATGCTAATGCATAATCGACCCGTTTGTATTCACATTCCCAACTTCAGCTACCTCTCAAATGGGACCTAAAACTTGCTAAATTGTTGTGCCTCTGTGCAAGTCCAAATACTGGAGAAAAACCTCAATCCAAGATGAGCTCATGATTACTGATGCAGAGAACCAGCCCTCCAACGTTAAACAGCATTTTCAGCTGGAAATACTGGCCTACATACAAAAACCAAACGCTATTTTCCAGAAGATTTATGAAAACATAAAGCTAAAACCACCAATAGGACTTCAAACCAGAATGTCATTTAAGTATATTCTATGCATGCAATTCCCAAAAGGCATTTTTAACATCTTAGGGGAAAAAAATCTGCCACTCGTCAGAGGTTTGTCTTTCAAATTTAAATTTAAAAAAAAAACCACTCACTTTAAGGGAATGATTTCAGTGACCACAATTTTAAATCAGCTTATTGTTCTAAAATTAAGAATGATTATGTTTAGTCATGTGAATTTTGGTTGGCAGTTTAGGATAGAAAACACAATAAATATGAAACATGGATTTGAGTCTGCTTTGCAAGCATAATTCTTATAGTGAAATACAGAATCTCTGGCACTCAGAAATGATGCTGAATTTGAAAAATAATTTTAGCAACATCTGAAAAGGAATTTTACTCCATTATTTTACTATTTTAGCAAATCTTACGAGATTATCTATACAAAATATTGCACAAAGTATTTTTTTACCTACAGAGAGCAATCTTCTCTTCCTTTTGTTATGCTTCATTGAAATACTTTAGGTTCTGAAGTCACAGTAAAATTTTAATTAACAAAAAAAAACACCCTTCCATACTTGTCACCCATTTTAATGCAGCTATGCTGCTCACAACTACCATTACTTAACTTAATTTTAAATTCTCAGTGTTTCTGAGATTGTCTGCTCTTTTGAACAGACAGAAGAGCAAAATAAGCACTTCACCCTAGTCACAAAAATTCATTTTCAGGTATCCTTCTATTGCTCACCCTATGATTATAGTTTTACTAAGCTCCAACAGGCAAGACTGGTTATATTTGTTAACATCATTCTGGATAAGATTCTAGAGTTGCTGATTTCCTGTTTTAGGAAGTTACAGTCCTTTCGCAAGGATCCCCAAGGCAAAATGTTTAGTGTTCCTGTGTAAGCTTTAACAGCCTTTGTTCTTCACTTTGCTACATTCATTACTGCTTTCTTCTCTCTTCTCTTCCTCTAAAGCCTTTACTTTTCCATGATAAATTTAAATGCCAACTCAAACTTAAGAATATACTTTTAAGATATTTAAGACTTTCTATTATCCATGATTGTGACATTATGGGTAGGAAACAGGCATCCTTTGGCAGAGGATGCCAACCCGTCCAGTGTTCTTCTAATACTTCATTATTATTCCATGTTAAAATGTACCCCACAAATAATCCACTAGAACATTCATCTTCCAAGCTATCCTCCCTACACTAACCTCTCCCCCTAATACACCCATCATCACCACTACTACTACCACCATCAAAATCACTAAAACATCCCTTTACTTGGTTCCAAATGAATCCCTTTCAGGATGAGACAATGCTGCAAAGTAAAATAAAGCTGGTCAGTTGCATGAAGAAAATGTAGGTCTAAATCCAAAGCCTCTAAATTCTAAAATTATAACCAGGTGGCCTCCCTCTGATGAGGCAGTTACCTTTTATGTAACCACAAGGAAAATGCTATATGGTCAGGACCATAGTGCAATACAAAACACTGCATTTTCCCCACAAGGCCCATGGTTTCTTCCCAGTATTTGCACTTGGCACTTATCAAGGCCTATTTCTTGAAAGTGAGTAGCCACTGAGAAGCCTATGCACATGCTATTTAAAATGAAGCCATCCTACGTTACCTCTGATAACAATGACATCATAAAGTCAAACTAATTCCATGAAACTTGGGTAAGATAGGAGTATTTCTTGTACAATCAAACCACGATTTCTTCACCAGCGTACCAATCGGTTGTCAGAGTTAATCTGTGTCTGCATGTGCCTTCAAATTATTATATTTATGCCCAAAATATCATATCTCACCTCTTGAACCTTGACCTTTTGAAAAGACTGATCAATGCTCAGTTACTGTCACACAGATGCATTACCTCTGCAAATATGAAAGGGTTAAAAGCAGCCCCAGTCAATAGGCCTACAAGAAAAAAAAAAGACAGTATGTATGCCTCACAGCATCACTGCAATGCATTTATGCTCATTCCTAGAACAATATTGTTACCTTTTGGCCTTCACAAAAGTCAGATGTACCCCCACCCCCACATATCCACGCACACACCCTAGCATCTAAGATGAAAAGCACAAGACCAGTACATCTCCTGCAAAAGAAAACAGCATGCAAAGCAGCATTCTCCAAGTCACAAATAAAACTACAATTACAAAGTCATCAGTTCATTTTGGTTTGGTTTTGTTAAAAAAAAAAAAGAGAGACTGCAAAAACCAAGTGTCCCCACCCTAGCAAAGCACATTTTTTTTTCTTTAATAAGGGTCATAAATCTCAGTTCCTTGTCCATCCCTTAAGCAAAAGAAAAAGGCAGGAAAAGACTAAGCCACCTCAGATCCTGCAAACCTTTCCAGTCTTTTTTTCCTCCTCTTCCCTATCCAGAATCTTTTAGGACTACATTAGACACATACCAGTGCTGTGTGGTGTCTAAAGTGTGCATTCACATACTGTGTTGGGATGGTACCTTCCTGCAAGCTCCTCTGCTTTTGGCTGCCATGAAGGGAGGAAGCTGCTATCCCACTGTAGTAGCTCAGTGACTGCATTGTGTTCAGGAGCTGATCTGCCTCAAACCAGTTTCAGCCGGTTCTGGTCACCCTACATAAAAAAGCTATGGCAACCCTCGCTGAGTTGCCAACAAGTCCCTGAAAATCAACAGCGCAGGGGGATCTCGCTAGGGGTTGCTTTTTCCTTTTTGGTCCTGGTGAGGAGGGGAAGTCCTCGTGTATCCCCCCCCAACACACATGCACAAACCCTGGAAATGCTCACCTCTGCAGCTCCCCTAAAGCCTCTCAGGGCCCCATTCCCCCCTCCCTTCTACCCGATGCTCCCAGCACATCCATTTCCCCCTCCTTCCTTTCCCCACTTACCTCCCACAACCTGGCTCAGATCTGTGTGTGTGTGTGTGTGTGTGTGTGTGTGTGTCTGGGTTGGGAGCTAACAAAGAGCCCCCCAATAAAGAAAAATCTAGAGCTCTGTCCTTACTCAGGATGCGTTTGCTGCACACGACGGCCTTCAACCCCACAGCAGAGAGCTGCGGGTTTGTTGACCAGGTTCTTCTCTGCCTGACACCCCGACTCCACTCCACCCCACCTCCCTGGCTGCCCTCCCCTCTCTCCCAACGCTGCCACCACCACCACCAGCACCACTACCACCACCACATGCCCCACGCCCGCCCACCCGGCTAGACGGCCACCCCCCTCCTCTGGCTCCAACCTTCTCCTCTTCTTTCAAGCACCTGGGGAGAAAAAAGGTCCAAATCCCTTCACCCCAGGGAAGAAAGCTGGGGATGTCCATAAGGAGAAGGAAGGATGAAGGGGAAGAAGGGGAGGAGTGGGGGGACAGAGGCCCCTTTAAAATAAACAGTGTAGAGACAGTGCTGGGGGAGGGGAGGAGGAGAAGGAGTGCCCCACTGCTCACGTGGCCCCCTCTCAGAAGCCGTGGGGCCTAGCTCCAGCGGCTCCCTTTTGCAACCCCCCACGAAAGTGGCAGCAAAAGGAAGAGAAGCTCTCCCCAGAGAAGGGCTTGGAGAGGCCAATGCAGGCAGGCCACGGGGACTAGAATCCCCCCTGCCACCCCACCCCTGCGGTGGTGGCAGCAGCCAGGGGCAGATGCAAACGCGACCTGCCTCCCCCCCCTCCTTCTGCTACCACCACCACCACCCATTCCAGTCTAATGCCCAGCGCCCCCCTCTCCTGGTTTCTTCCTGCCCTCCGACCCTCACCTTTCCCACCACCCACACCCATATATACACACTCACACACAGAGGCGCACACCCACCCCCTTCCCGGTGTTGGCCTTTGCAGCGGTCAAGCCCGGGTGTCTGGGCCTCGGCTCTGATGACCTTTGTTTAGCTCGGCGCCGCCGGCTGCTGCTGTAGCTGTCGTGGCTGCTGCTGTTGCTGCTGCTACGGCGGCGGCAGCGGCGGCGGCTGCTTCCATATTACGGGCGTGTCATCTGCATTCCCGCTGCCTGGGTCTGTGTGTGTGTGTTGGGGCGGCCTCGCCGCCGCCGCTGTTGCTGCTGCTGCTGCTGCTGCTGCTGCTGTTGCTGCTGCTGCTGCTGCTATTACTACCACCACTGGCTGCGCCGCAGCTTCAGCTCCCCGGGCAGCTGCAACAGGAGCAACCACAGCAGCAGGGGCTCCCGGGCCGGGCCGGGCCCCACCGCAAGATACCCCGGGGCCTGGAAAGTCTGAAGCCCCGGGCTGGGCAGGCGGGCAGGCGGGCGCCGGCGCTCGGGTCCCCGCCGCGCGCGGCCCTGTGCCTCTCTCCCGGGGAGCCGCGCGCGACGACCCAGGGCAGCTTGGCAGAGTAGGCCGCGCGCGGCGCCGCCAGCCCGGGGCTGAGCAGAAGCTGCGGCCTAGGGAGGGAGGGGAGGGTGCCGCCGTGGCCCCAGCTCGCCCAGGCACGGCCGGAGAGCCGAGCGAACAAAAGAGAGGAAAGGGAGAAGGGGGAGGAGGGGAGGGGGGGGGCTGGGAATGGGGGAAGGGAAGATTGGGGAGGGGGGGTGTTGGTTAGAGAGAAAGGCATGCAATATGCTATTATTCTTATAACTAGCTTAGATTATTACGAATTTTAAAATAAGTCTGACAGACCTGCCAAGTCTCACCCATATGGGGCTGCTGGATTTTAACTCTCGCCCTGGTGATGGTGGTGGTGGTGAGAAGGATGGAGAGAGGATTTTTTTTTTTTTTGTCCAACGTGTATTTCAATCAGACATTTTAGGATCTGAGTCAGTCCTTTAAACGGCCGCAAGCCGCAGCTACTGGAGAGCAAGGCCTTGCTAAAGATGGCTGGAAAATATCGAGAGGCTGAGAGGGTGGAGGGGGTTGGGAATCTTAAGAAAAAAAAAGGGGGAGTGGTGGCTCTGTTAGCCTTATAATGGAGGCAAATAAAAAAGGGGGAGGGGGAAATCTTAAGAGAAATTAATTTTTTAAGCTTCTCCCATGAGAATGAAGAAGGGGCCCTTTATTTCTAGGTCCAATTTGAAGCTCTTTTCTCTTTAAACCGATCCACAAAAGGAGTGAAGACACTCCAGTGGGGAGAATGAGTTAAAAACTACACATTTTGCTATCTGGGAAAAAAAGAAAAGGAATTGGGACTTGATTAGCCTATGCCATTTTCCTCTTCCCGTAGTCCTTTTTTAAAAGTGGAGAGAATGGCATTGAAAAATCTCAGAGGGAAGGGAAAACAAAATGCAAAAAGCCCAAGTTTTTAAATTACGAAACAAGTTTGTTTACAAATATAACATATGGTATTTTTTAAGAAAAAGCATGTGGTAGTCAAACACACATATATTATATAGATAGATAAATAGATATAGATATCAGCAAAATGAAGTATATCTTTCCATGAATTAAAGGTGAAATTATATGGTTTTTATATTGTAGATTGAGCCTCCTGTTTTATCCATTTGTATGTCATGGTTTCTGAAATGTCCACAATCTGTTTTTTTTTAGAGTAACATCACACAAAACTGAAAACCAATTTAAAACACACACAATGCCAATTGAGCAGCCACTGGGAATAGAACAAAATGGGAAAATCTGTAAAAAAAAAATGCCTTTCTCTCCAAGTCTGCTAAGATTCCACTTGGCTCTCCCACTACAAATACTGCATCAAACTAGGCTACACCTTTTTTAAAACTTGCTATGTACCATTTGACTAAAATCCAGTGGCAAAGAATATTTCCAGCTGACTCTGTGCTGCATGAAATATTTCTGGGTGTTTCCTTTTGTTGGTTTTAAATTAGATTAATTAGTTAATGTCTGCAAAGCACTTGAATGATGTATACCTTATATTAACTTCCATTGTTCTTATGTTATAGAGTTAGAATTGAGCATAACAATTTTGCTATTAAAAAAACTTTCCATATAAATGAACTGAAATATTCTCAGAGATGTCATTACTCTTTAATTAAAAAAAAAATAGCAAAATGCTTGTAGTTGCATATAAATTTGATTGTGTCTACAGTTTTAGAAAGGTCTATGTAAATAGCAAAATTTTCACTGGCCTATCTCACATTTGCCAATACCATCTGATAAAATGGGAGATCATCAAGGGCTTGAAAACAATCACTTCCAATGTGAAGCATATTTTCAATTTTATTTGAACTTTGATTCTTTTTTCTTCTCCAAATCACAAATGATTCTATGGCCCTATAGGCTGCATTGTACACTGCATGATCTGCAACAGATTACTAGTATATACTCATGATATTGTTACTTGATATATAGAAGTATATGACAAGCATATCATAATATTTAATAAATGCAATAACATTTAATAGATTTGGGTTCTGTGGTCAATTTGATAGCATTTCCTTATCCCTTTTCATGCTGTTATATTAAAGAGCAGACAAAGGGATTTTAAGGCTTCCAAGATTGTAAGTAGATAGAATGTTTTCCAAGGAGTATCTTCATCTTCAGAATTTCCTGATGGTCTCAAAATGGCAAGACTATTTTCACACAGGTCACTTTGCAAAAACATTTCACATCAAGTCTCCTAAATAGCAGGAGCCCTGGAGAAAATTGGTTTGTGAATGTGCCTGGAGTCACGATAATAGATTCATTGTGATAGTCTTCAAAATATATAACTATGTCAAACTGGTAATAGAGGATTCCATTTTTTTACGAATCATGAAAACACTATTTTTAGGAGGGTTCAGATGAACCATTTTGCTAACCAACTTTGTTACTTAACAAGAGAAATAGAAAACTAAAAGTATAAGATCCAAAGTGCTCCATTTCACAGAATTGTGTAAATCTAGTTTTGGAAAAAATTGTTTTTATCCGAGATATAAAATAAGGAATTCTTTACCCCACCAAAAAAAATAAATCAATGCAAAAACCTCTTTGAAAGGATACACTGTGTCTTACTGTTTAACACAACTATAACAACAGAGGCAGTTACCTGACTATGCAAGATTGAAACAAATTATTGTTTCTACGAGTCATGTAGAAAGGTCAACACAAAGAAATCATGTAACATTAATGCCATGTAGAAATTACAAGAATCTCAGTTCCTTGGGGATTTTGTTGTTTTGGGAGGGGTTGTTATATAAACCAAAAGAGATTTTATTTTTCAACAAAGGCTTCCCAAAGTGGACTTTGAAATTCCAGCTTTGGTTTATTAAGATGATTTTCCTCTTTTGTTGCCCTCATTAGAAAGGCATAACAATGTCTCTCCCCTTTTCTGTCTATCCTCCACATTCTTCAGTGGAAATAGGAAAACATTTTATAGGTGGAATACATAAGAGATGAAAATACACTTCCTAGGCATATTTGCTATTTGACTCCTCAATCTGAAAGATCTATAACCTCTAAGGAGATATAGACTACATTTATTATCAATTTTTTAAAAGAAGTATTGCTTACTTTGTCCTTTAGTTGTGCAGTTTCAGAGTTTGTATCCCAGTGGTCATCAAAAAGACCTAACAGATTTTATTTTGTTTTTAGTGATGATAATAAGATTGTTATGATCATCTAGCTTGGCTAAAATGCAAAACTGAGGGGACATATAACTAAATAAAAATGATCAGTCCATTAGAAAGATAGAGAGGACGAATCTAATGATCTAGGTTTCATTTCTGGCTATCCTAAGCAAGCAAACAAAGAAAATCCTTTTGCCTTTCATTTACCATATAAACTGCTTAATAAAGCATTTCCTGTTGCAAGGAGACTTATATACTACATAGGCTTCTTGGGCAGTACTGATGTCTATTGATGAAGGACATAAATATGTCCTTAAAAAATTCCCTTAAGCCTGAAAAAATAGTATAGATGAATCTTGCAGTTTGACAATCAAACCAAAGCATTAGAAAAATGAATATGACCATTTACGAGATGGTTTCCTCAGTCTGTTAGAATGTGGTCCTAAGGAGGACAAATCCATGACTCTAATCCAATACAGGTCAGTAAGCCTAAGAAAGGAAAACTTCAGTCAAGCTGCACCTATAACCTCAAATAGCAAACTTCAAAATCAATGATGCTGAAGATGGAGGTCAGGGGTAGGTGGGAATGGGAACTAGTCGAGATGCCTAGGTATAAAAATACTCCCACTCATGGAAAGACTTACAGAAAGCAATTTGGAACTATGCCCCCAAAACTCCATATTTTTTAACCAGCAATACCACCACTAGGTTTATACCACAGAGGTAAAGAAAGAGGAAGGAAAAGGATTCATATGTACAAAAATATTTATAGTGCCTCTTTTTTGTGGTAGCAAAGAATAAACTAATATAAGGGAATACTATTGTACTATTAAGAAATGATGCAGGGGAGTATTTCGGAGAAACCTCAGGAAACTTGTATAAACTGATGCAAAATGAAATGAGCAGAACCAAGAGAAAAATTTCTAAAATAACAACTACATTGTAATGACTTTGAAAGACTTGGAAACTGGTCAATATAATGGCCAACCACAATTTTGGAGAACTCATAATGAAACAATGCTGCCCATCTCCTAATAAAGAAGTAATAAACTCACAATGTAGGTAGGCTAAGACATGTTTTTTGAACATGGCAAATCTAGACATGTTTTTTGCTTGACTCTGTATATTTATGATGTGTGTGCGTGTACTTTTTCAGATGGAGGGTAGTGGTGAAAGGGAGAAAAGGCAAATATTTATTTGAAAATAAAAGTCAATTCTGCTATAATTCTTGTTTTGAAAACTAGAATTTGTTCCAGCGGAGTTGATGTATTAGGGAACATTTTGAGCATAACATGAATTTCAAGTTTGTTGATGCTTAATTTCTTCCATGAGCAAGAAGGCAAAAAACTGCACCACTTCACAATAACTCATAAGCTACAGCCTTCTCTATGCCACCAGACGCCCACTTCCACAACAAACTTCAGGTCTTTGACAAGAAAAAGTGCCACATTTTTTGTATATCTGTTTGAACAGTAGGAGCTGTGTGGGGAAGAAGGCTAGTCTGCTTTCCCTCCCTCACTGAGATTTTTCCAACCCCAAGAGCAGACTAAGCAGTAGACACTATTTATTGTAGTATTTATGTATTTCCTAACCTTTTAACATGCATAAAACTGTACTCTCATTTTTAGTAGGTTCCTATCTTTAAAAAAAAAAGTCACTGGTAATGTTCTTGAGTGTAGGGCCCCTAACTCCATTTTCCCCATAAGCAGTATGGTTGTTATGAGAAAAGCATGGTGTTTTTTGGGAATACATATGTCAGGTTAGAGCAGAACCAACTGTAATTATTTCAGGGAGGAAAAAAGATCTATAGTCCACATTCACTGAAATTCTAGGTCAGGGACGCCATCTGGTCAGACTAAACTAGCACCAAACTAGAAGGAGAAAATTGCAATTTGATGGGTTTATACAATAAATTATTTTTTATCGATGATTTGGATGAAGACATAGATGACATTTTTTTAAAGCAAAATTCCAGATAACACAAAGTTAAAGAACAGATTGGACAAAATATTCAGGATACAAAAAATTTGTCTAGAACAGTAGAGTAGCTCTAATCAAATAAAGCCCAACAGGAATAAGTGTAAAGTCATACATTTGATGAAAAGAAAATAACCCTGCAGGTACAGAATGGAGAAAGCAGGGCCAGACAGCAGTTCATGTGGGGAAAAAAAAAATCTGGGCAGCAACTCAATATGAATCAGTGTGGCATGGCAGCCAAAAAATAAGAAGCTAACAAAATCTTTGTTTGTATCAATAGAGGCACAACGTCCAGAACAAGGGAGATGATAGTCCTGTTGTACCCTCATTTTATTAGACCATATCTGACATTCTTGGCACCTTAATTTAGGAAGGCTTTAAAAATTTGGAGGGACTTCCTATAAGTATAATCAGCATAATGAGAGGCTTGAAGGATCAATGATTGGTTGAAGGAAATGATGATGTTTAACCCAGAGAAGAAAAGACTAGTAGTCAGGGTTGTGATCATTATCTTCATTTATTTAAAGGGCTATCATGTGGAAGAGGGATTGTCCTTATTTTTCTGGGTCTTGGAGGGCAGAACTTACAACAATCATTAGAAATTTTAGAGAGGATTTTGCCTCAATGTAAGGAAAAAACTTTTCTAAAATAATAGCTGTCTAAAAATAGAAGGGACTCACTTAACTAGATACTACAGGACTTGTTAGAGATATTGTGGGACAGGGATTTCTGGTCAGGTATAGGTTGAACTATATGGTCTATGAGATCCCTTTTTGTGCATCTAAGTCCATGTTTCTATAGAATGTCAACTCCTTTTAACCATCAGAATGTTCTAGATTATTTTAAATTGCAAAATTAATACTCAGCAATAAATATAGACATTTAAATAAAATAAGATCTAAAAAAGAGGATTATATATGACACCAGGAACTTCTATTGCAGAAAGTTTTTATTTTTTAATGAAAATTGAAAATTTAACAAGATAGGAACTAGGTTAATTATTCATTGATATCACTCAAAAATTAGACAGGACAGATTTCTTATACTCCAAAACTGAGCTCCTACATCATGTCATTTTCTCAAACTACTTTCTCTGATGACACCCATTTCTCCTCTCTTGCTCCTGCAGTCTAGTACATGTAATAAGTTTAAATGGCCAACTAAACTTTACTACACTGTTTCAGGGTACAATAGATAGATAGATAGATAGATAGATAGATAGATAGATAGATAGATAGATAGATAGATATTTAGGAAAATTGATTGAGGGTGGTAAACAAAATGTATGACAAATATGACACGCAAATTCTAGTTAAGATCTGGCCACACCAGCCCCTGAAGCCATTCCCTTTATAATCCACCTAAAGATAGAGCCCCTTTCCATTGGGGGAGGGGGAGGAGGATGCCCTTTGAATCTTGGAGAAGAGTGATTCATTTTAGTAGATTAAGTGACAATTGTTACAGAATATGGACTCCCAAACTATATTTGAACATTAACTTGTTTTGGGTTCTGTTGCTATGAAACCTCAAAATGTCTTAGAGTAGAGCCCTATGGTGTTTCAGCACCAAATACCCTGTGTAGGCAGGGTGGAATTTCAATTTGGGCATTTCTCTGGACAAGCTAGAAATGTTGGATTTAGAGTAATGTTAAATTAATAAAAATGACTTCTTACAAACTTGTGTCTCAAATGTGTAGTTTTTGTCAACAAAAATGCACAGCATTACTCATGTCACCCAGAAGCTTTAGGTGGATTTGTAGTATGAAACTATCCCTTCCAAACAAGAAAGTGCTGTCGTTTCCCTTCAATATGCAGGTTCTTTTCGCAGCTGGCCCTATGTCTGCTTTTCACTTCCAGACCTTCAGCCTTTTGTTTGTGGAGGGGGAAGGGGAAGGAGGGATCCCCAGAGAGCAGCCAAGTTCTTATTTGGGCCTTGTACAGCCTTTGGTTGTGCTGACTTGAAGGCTTCCTCCTTTAGCAAATTAGCTAGTGTCCCACTGATTCCTGCTCTAAAAAATGCTAGTTTCTCTCTATATCCTGTGAAAGTCTTTAGAGCCTGTCTTTCTCAGCGGGGAATATCTTTTGTCTCCTTTTGTATCTCCAACATTTAGCAGAGTGCCTGGCACATAGTAGATACTTAATATTTATTGATCGATTCTGTATTTAAATAAACTAGATATTCTATTCTTCCCTATACCTTGTCTTCCTATCTTAAGATAGAGTGATAGACTCTGCCACTCAAAATTACATTCCAGACGAGCCCTCTGGGGACATCTTGGTTGCCCTTCCTTCTTTCCTTAATCACAACTCTCCTCCAGAGCTCTAAGAATGACTCTCCTCACCTTCCCCCTAACTTTTTTTTTTTTTAATCACAGCATGACAACCCATGGCACTGCCTTAGTTCCTCCCCACAGTCAGAGGTTCACCTTCTTCCTCAGGCCAAGACAATCATAGCACTTCAAGGATTTGAAAGCACTTTCCTCAAAATACCACTCCCTTCTCCAGCATAGTCAGTTTAACTCAACTTTCATTTATTAATCACTTATCAAATGGAGGAGGGGATAGGAATACAAAAGAAAAAATGGAATAGCCCAAATCCTCCAGAAACTAATGGGGTCCTGGACTAGGGAGGAGGCACTTGTTCCCAGATAAGATAGAGCATAAAAACAGAAAAGTAAATGTCAGCCTTAATCTCTCTCCCTACTCTCGGTATCACCAAGGACATTCTGTACATCTCCTCCTGGTTGTTCCATCAGGACCTTAAATTCTATATATCAAAAGTGAAACTCATTATCTTTCCTTTGTAGTCAAATGAATATTCCTAAAGCCTAGATGTTATCATGTCATTAGCTTATTCCAAAATCTCCTGTGGCTCCCAGTTTATCTCTAGGATAAAATGCAACCTCCTCAGTCTAAAATGTAGTGATTCACAATCTATATTTATTTCCAGACCTATTTCATGTATTTTCCATTCCACTGAACTAGTCTCCTAGCTACCTCCCAAACTCAATATTCCCTGTCTCAAGTCTTAGTGCTTTAACATGAACCCATCAATACTTGTCAGGAATGCATTCTGCCTTTTAGAATGCTTCTTCAGTGTTCAGGTGGACTCCCCCCCTCCCATTGTTAAGGATCCTTAGTACTCCAATTATCTTGTATTTACTTACTTTTTGTTATTACCACCCCACCCCACTCGGAATATAAACTCTGAAGGTAAAGTCTATTTGGACTCTGTTTTTGCATGTCCAACTTCTAGCACTAGCACGGTGCTTTGTATATGGTGGGCACTGAATTTGGGGACAATTTGAAGAGAAAGTGAGCGGTAGTGATTCTGTGTCTGGGGAGGAGCCTTCCTGAAGGTGTGGCACCTGAACTGAGTCTCTAAGGAAGATAAGGGTTCTGAAAAGCCTGAGGTGAGGAAGGAAGACATTCCAGGCACTGAAGGACAAGCCCATGCACATACAAAGAAACAGAGTTGGAATGCTGAAATTGGGAATAGCTATTATTAAAATGAAGTATTATTTAGTGCTCTCTTCCATCATTGGATATCTGTCCCATTTCACTATCTCTTTAGGAATTCATAATATATATCATCATGTTTAAGGCAATCTCAACTGATGAGTATTATATATTTTATTGCACAAAGCATTGCGTCTCCTCTCTGCTCCGGATATTGGAGCAGACCCCACAATTCACTATGATCTGTAGAGGATGTGGCATTTTACAACAAGCTCAATCCGAGAATGAAAGCCTGGAGAACAAAAAGGAGCCAATGAAGTAGAAAAGGAGACTTCGGGATTTGAGATCAAGGTCTTAAGCTGGTCAGCAGGATGTGTTAGAGGGAAAGAGGAAGTGTCCCCCAGTCATATCTCTGGGAGCCTACAGGAATATGCCGCATTTATTTGAAATGGGAAAGACAATAGAGCTATGGAAACATCGACTCTCTTGTGCTTTTCTAACCCCAAAAGAATCACTCAGCAAAGCCTCCATTGTGATCAGATGCAGTTTGAGGGGATAATACAGGTGTAAGAAAAAGCAGTATGGGAGGAGGGGAGTTAAGGTTTTGCCCTAAGTATGACTTTACATTACCTACACTGGGAAAGCTAGATAGGTGTGTATTTAGTTTCTTTTTTTAATTTAAATGTATTTGTTTGTTACATTAAAATACCCAAGAAAATTCCTCCCTACTTTCCCCCTGCTAGAGAAGGCATCATTTGACAAAAAATAAAAACAACAACAACTATGCATATATAAAACTATGCCTTACTCATTTTTGTTTATAAGCTCTTTCTCAGGAAGTAGACATGCACAAGTCATTCTTCAAACAATATTTCTGTTGCTGTACATAACGTTCTTTTCTGGTCGTTTTGCTTTTCATAATTTCATGTAGGTCTTTCCATGGTTTTTTTTCCCAAATTAATCTGCTCTTTATTTCATCACAATCATATACAACTTGTTTAGCCATTCCCCAATTGATGGGCATCCTTTCCATTTCCAATTCTTTGCTACCACAGACAGCTACTATAAATATTTTTGAATGTATAGATTCTTTTCTTTTTTCTCTGATCACTTTAGGAACTGACCCTATTAGTGGCAGTGCTGGGTCAAAAGGTACACAGTTTTATAACTCTGTGAGCATAATTCCAGATTGCTCTCCAAAATCAGATCATAGTTCAACCAATGGGGTATTTGCGTCCCCATTTTCCCACATGCCCTCCAACTTTTGTCATTTTAGCCAGTCTGATAGGTGTGAGATGACATCTCAGAGTTGTTTTGATTTACATTTCTCTAATCAATAAGGATTTTGAGCATCTTTTTCATATAGTTATGTATAGCTTTGAATTCTTCAACCCAAAATGGTCTCTTTATATCTTTTCACCATTTATCAGTTGAGGAATAATGCGTATTCTTTTAAGTTTGACAACATTTTCTATCTATTTTAGAGATAAGGCCTTAACTTCAAAATAAAAGTCTCTTCTTTCTTGCTCTATTAGTTAGGGACTCATGTACCCTCCCCCCCTACACACATACCCTTTTAAACAGACCTGTGATTTCAATGACATAGTATACATATTTATTTATGAAACACCTACTATGTTCTAACTGTACTAACTGCTGGGCAGAAAAGCAAAAGACGGAACCTACTATGAAGGAGCTCACAATCTAATGGGAGAAGATAACACATTAAGAAGATGCTGATGGGTTAGTGACAATGGAAGTGGGGAGCCAGATGGGAAATGTTGAGCTGGATGCCCTGGGGACGCTCTTTAAATGGACAATCATGGAGGAGCTCTCCAATTACACACACACACACACACACACACAAATACCCTCTCCAATCAGAAGGACTCCAGAAGTTTCAGAACTCATGTCTTCTAAAAAGTTGATGCATTTCTGGAGATCTTGATGAAGTCTAGAAGAGTAGCTGGATCAGAAATTCTGGTGAGGAAATTCCCTTCTCCATGCAGAGCAGACCCGTTCTGCAACTTAGAGAGAGTTGCCTGGGGGGCTGAGAAGTTAAATAATTTGCTGCTAACCATCAGAGTCCATAGGAACTAGAGGCAGGACTTGACGCCAGCTTGCTCTTTATCTATTATGGCACACCCTATGTAGAAGAGAAAGGGGAAGGCAGAAAGCATATATTAAGTACTCAACACTGATGAAAGCACTTTACAGGTCTCCTCTGACATAAAATAAAATAAATAGAATTTTCTTTTTTTTTTCCTTTAGGGATCATTGAAAGTATTTTACCTGTTCCATGACTTCTTTTCCAATCCCTTCTTCTTTTCCCTCTCTTGAGCAAGCACCTTATAGAAAATTATGTATTATGTAGTATAACTAACTAAATTTTGTAAACGTCAAAACTATAAGGTAGACCTAGCTTAAGGTTCTAGCTTTACTATAAGGTATGATTTGGGGACTTCCATTGTTCAATCAGGAGTTTACAACTTTATCTTCCTCTAAGGCACTGTCTGAGTAGAGTGGAGTAATTTTAAAAGTTCTCAATACATTCCTGATTCTTAAATATCTCCATTGTTACAATAGGGAATAGCTAGACCAAATCTTTTAAGGTACAGTCTGAGTAGTCTTACGATTCACAATTTATAGAGCCATCAGAAGAGTTGTCAACATTTAGCACTATTTGTGCATAGAGCACATTGTCCTAGCCCTACAGGAAGATACCAAATAATTCTCCCTGAGAAACTTACAACTTACTTCAGAGGAAGAACATATGTATAGAATAAATAACAACAGTCAATAATGGCAAAATGCTACAGTATCAATCTCATTTCAAATGTCAAAAGGCTTCACTTCTATTCATATCTTGGCCTCCTTCAGCTCATCCCAAAACTATCAGTTGTCATGGAGATCCAGTTGGTAAAAATATACTTGCTTTCTAGCCCAGATACTAGATGAAGACCACCAGCATATTTCATAGCCTGCCAAACCACCGTCATGGAGAAATTGCTTGCAATTCCTAAAAGTCTAAACTGGATTGGAGTCAGAAATGGCAGTAAAAGATTGAATCCTCATTTTGTCAATGTCCTATCCTTTTTGCTTTTTTTCCCAGTGTGCCTGCTCCATAGAACTACCATACTCTCCTCATTATTCCACCCACTAATTTATAATCTGTTGCTTGGATTATCTTTCCTAACATAGTAGAAAATAAGACATCAATTAAAGATTGACCAATATAGAAAGAGCTCTTCCATTCTCCTGAAAAGGATTCTCTAAAATATTTCCCTTCTTTGATGAGTTAGCTACCCAAAAGTCCAGCTTCAATTAAAAACAACAACAAAAAACCCCTTACCTTCTGTCTTAGAATCAATACTAATTCTTGGTTCTAAGGCAGAAGAGTGTAAAGGCTAAGCAATGGGGCTTAAGTGACTTGCCCAGAGTCACACAGGTAGGAACTATTTGAGGCCAGAGTTGAACTCAGAATCTCCTGTCTCCAGGCCTGGCTCTCTATCTGCTAAGCCACCTACCTCCAGCTTCAATTTTGATCACTTTTATTTCAATTTGGTGTTATAGTATTATCCTCAAGATTAAGTTGTTTTTGTTGGATCTGAATCAGCACCTAAATGTGTTTTCTTCTTTTTTTTCTTCTTCTTCTCTTTGATCACTCATTTATATTTACCCAATTGAGTAATTCTTGTGACCCATGGCATTCAACTTTTCAATGACTTTTCTCAGATGGCAGACAGCCAAAAGAATAAAGTTTGAAGCCCAAAATACTCATCTCTTTCAGCAGGCTTATTTCTTCTGAAAAGAGAGAATATTATTTCTTTACTCTAGTAAAGTATTCAAATATATATGTGCTTGAAAAGAGTTGTTATTGAAGGGAAGAGCATAATGTAGAATGAGCCCTTGACTAGAAATTTAGAGGCCTAGGTTGTGGTCCTCATTGCTGCTGTCTCATTTTGAGCACTTACCTAACCTTGCTGGTTGGTCTCAGTTTTATATCTTTATATCCCCTCTAACTCAAAAAATCCATAATTCAAGCTTTTTTTCTTCTTGTAAAAGACCAAACATTAAAAAAGATCATTTGTTATTTAATGTACTATTAAAGATAATATTTTCTTCTCCCATTAAAAGAGTTCACCCAGAATTTATTTCATTTTATTTTTTAGATAGAGCCTATGATCTTCTTGGTAAACAGAACTCTTGGTGAAGAAACTCCCTCTATCAAAGCTGGTCAGCACCTGACCAGCAGTGTATAGCTTTAGAGAATTCTTTGGGGACACTGAGAATGTTAAGTGACTTTACCAGAGCTATAAATCCAGTTTGTATAAGCAACAGAATTTGGAACAAGAACAAGTCTTCCTGACTTCAAGACAGTTCTCTATCATACTGTCTCTCTCATCTAGGATTTAAATCTGTAGTTTAGGTTTTGAAGTTTGAAAATCCAAAGAGATATCAAAACCTGGCAAATTTCAAATTCGAATTACTATGTACTCTCAAGTTCCTGGAAGCAAATTGGGCTTCTGAGATGCCACTTTGTAAGCAAGATGGTGAGGGGAGCCTCTAGTTAATTTGCCATCTCCAAATTAATTTGATGATATTACAGGATATGGATCTTTGTAGGAAGGATACCTCCCATGGAGCTGAACACGTCCCTCCCTCTCACCTCACAGAAAGGATCTAGTAAACTCCTGATTGGTTACCAGTGATTGGGACTTCTCCAGAATGATTGTCAAGTGAGAGTCAAGTGAGATGGATTCTAAAGACCTTACTAAGGAGCAGAAAAATGGCAACTGCCCTGGGTTTGCCCAGTCTCCCAGAAAGAGAAGAATTCATGAACCTTGAACCCCTGGCTACCTATCATTTTTGTTTTCTTTTCTGAGCGTTTCTGTGCCTTGGTTATTGTCTCCTGGGAAATGCTGAGTATCAGATTTCCCTGTTCAGAGGATACCCAGGCAGGCACTAGCCTATTGAAGGAGGATTTCTTCAGCAGTCCACTCCTTGAAGGAGAACACTACCAAGGGGACATTGGTCCCCTGAAAGGCCAAAGCTCACTGATTCAGGCTGGGGATAAGGCAAGAACCCTCAGTTGCTTGGGTATGAGGTGACTAAGAAGTATCCATTTAGCAGTTCCTCTTTCATTCAGTCATCTTTTCTTGTGAGGAGGGACTTTGACAAAATGAATATCTGTTTCTACATCTGTTCATGGAGTACTATTGGATCTTATGCACTTTTTGTGGTGGGAGAAATAGAACTACCCAACACTCCGGATCTTTATTGAATACTCACTGCCTATGTAGAAGTTGGGGTCTTTGTTACTCACTTTTGGACTAAATTCCGGAGACGTTGCTCTGGGATGGGGCATGAGTTAGAGGGAAAAAAAAAGAAGTCAAAGTGGAGAGGTGAACTCCCAGACTGGTCTTTGTGAACCCAGAAACCCAGACTGGAACAGGCAGTCATTCAGTTGATCAAAAGACATTTAAGTACCTGTTATGTGACAATCACTGTGCTAAGCACTGGAGATTCAAGAAATTAAAAAGGCAAGACAGTTTTTACTCTCAAAGAACTCACAGTCTAAGGAGGGGAAATAACATCTAAAAAGAAGCTGAAAGGGGGAGGTGGGAGGAGGGTACCTGGTCAGGGGCATGCTGTAGCTCTATAGGAAATCCTACCTTGGATTGGCCTCCTTCTTAAGTGAAGATTCTGGGAAGAGCTTTCTGCTATCCATACTCTATTCTCTCCAATCAGAAGAAGGAAGGAGCCTCATGTGCAGGGATTACTCCTCATCACATGCTTTTCTGGTTTTCCTACTCTTCTAAACCAATTTTCAGCCTCCTATGCAAGCTCTTTATTCATTTTTTCTTTTATTATAAATGGTCCCTCAAAGGTTTGTTTTTAACTTTCTCTCTTTTCTCCTTTTTTATCTTAATATGTGCTGTAAAATTTCACTTTCTTCCTCACTGATTTCATTCATTTC
Organism: Monodelphis domestica; assembly: GCF_027887165.1. Classification (NCBI taxonomy): domain Eukaryota; kingdom Metazoa; phylum Chordata; class Mammalia; order Didelphimorphia; family Didelphidae; genus Monodelphis; species Monodelphis domestica. Next base: position 435,756,990 of record NC_077229.1, on the reverse strand, counting down.
CTATGTTTCAATGATGACTTCCCCTTCCCCCCATGCCTTATCTTTCATCTGAGAATCAATATTGTGTATTGATTCCCAGGCAAAAGAGTGGTAAGGTCTAAGCAATGGGGATTAGGAGACTGGCACAGGTCACACAGCTAGGAAGCACCTGAAAGTACATTTGAACCCAGGACCTTTCATCTCTCACCCTGGCTCTCAACCTACTGAGCTACCCAGATGCCCCGGCAGCAATCGCTTCTAAGCAAATGATTCCCAAATCTTCTGGCCCGACATCTATCTCAGCTTCTATACCTATATCTACAATGGCCTATAGGTTATCTCTACCTGGATGTCCTAATAGCAACTCCCACTCAGTATATAAAAGACTGAGTTTCTTTCCCACCAAAAAGATTCATCCTGTTTTCATTATTTCTTTTAAAAATACATTTTACTGATGCAGCTTTGTTTTTAACTGACTGCTATTTCTGTGGGTGGTACTGCCATCTACCTAGGTTTATGATGTTCAAAATCTTGGTGTTATCTCTGAACTTTCTTCTCTTTTCTCTTTTATATCTAACCGATTACTGAGTCCTACTGATTATAGTTTTATGTAAAACTGTATAACTACACTAAGAATTTTGGGACACTCTATACCATAACCTTATGTGACAACATAGCAATATAAATTGTACATATTGCAGGTTATCCCAATTAATTTGGGAGATACTTATTATTATAAAACACTTAATATTCCTGAAACCATCATCCCAGTACAGGATCTATACTACTCTTGCCTAAACTACTACAAATAGCCTTCTAACAAGTCTTTCCCTTATCTTCTCTCTCCCTGTTCCTCTGTTCTTCACAATATTGCCAGACTCATCTTCTTAAACTCAGAGTTACTTGATGCTCTGTACTTCAAAAGCCTTCAACATCTCCTATATACACAAAACAGTCAAAAGTGCATGTGGCAAAATTCCAAGGAATATAGCTCCAGAAAAAAGATATAAGAAGGTATCCCCCCCCCCCAACCTGTTCAGAAATGGGAGGTCCATATTGCATTTATTTGCAAACTCTTTTTTAATGTCTCTATCAGTTTTGCTGGGGTTTGTCTTTTCTTTCCTCTTTTCCTTTTTGTTTAAAAAAATTATTTGCTATGTTGGATGACATTCTGGGGGGGGGATACTGGGAGAAATTTCTAGTGACTTAAAAATCAAAAGATATCAATAAAAATATATTTTAAAAGTAAAATAAAATACTCCCCCCACTCCTCATCTTTCTATCTTTCTTGAGATATAATGAGATCTCACAAAGGAGTCTACTTGTCCTTATCTTTAACAGTTATCATGTAATTTGGTTGTTTATATGTCATAGCCACCAGGCAAATTTATGGGCTCCGTGAGGACAGGCACCATTTCTTATCTGAATTTTGTATCTCTCCCAATGCACAGAACTTTGCTCTGCCCACAGTAATCATTTAATAACTATTCATCAGAATGTAAAAGGGAAAAACCAAACATATGCAAACATGCACACAACAAAAATGATCAAATGAAATAACCAAAAGATGGCTCTAAGAAGAGATGAGAAAATGCACTTCTCTTTTTTCTTTTCAGGAGTGGAAGCTTGAGGGTGTAAAACATCTCATATATTATCTGACAACTGATGTGTTGTTCAGTTTTGCTGAACTTTTTTCTTTCTTCTCTTTGTTACAAGGAAGGTTTTTTGGGGGTAGAAGAATAGGAGAAGATATTTAGAAATAATGGTAATGGATGTGAAAAAATCAATAAAATTAAAAAATTTTAAATGTTTGCTGAATGAATTGACTTTAGAGATCATTGAAGTATCTTGTTTTCTGAAGTCATAGATTGCCAAATTCTAGCAATCCAGTAATCAAAGCAAAAGAGGAGACTGTTGTAAGAGAGGCATCTAGGATCTCTCTCTCTTTCTCTCTCTCTCTCTCTCTCTCTATATATATATATATATATCCTTTCTCCCCTCCAACTCTTTTAATCTTATTTTTATGTTTTGGAAGTAAAACAATAACATAATTTCCTTATACGTTGTTTCCCCTCTATTGATTTTAAACAGCCTGAGGACAGAACATTTGATTATTAATATCTTCATCTCTAACTCTACACATTTTTCTGGGGATGATTTTCCTTTGCCACCATCTTGACAAAGTCTTATCCTGATGTATTTTTTAAAAATAAAAAACAAGTACAAAACCCTTACCTTCTGTCTTAGTGTCAATTCTAAGAAATAAGAGCAGCACAGGGCTAGGCAATTGGGCTTAAAGGATACACAGCTAGGAAGTGTCAGATCAGATTTGAATCCAGGTCCTTCTGACTCTAGTCCTGGTGCTCCATCTACTATGCTACCAAGCTGCCTCCTTACCCTTACATCTCAAGGGCACTACAAGAATCCATCTACAACAGATTGGCCACAAGTGATTAATTCATCTTGAACCTCAACCTCATCAATACTAGACCAGCAGGTTCTAGCTTCTTGTTCCTCTTTCTATCACTTGTAAGTCTGGATGTCTGTCCAGAAATGTTTGCCAGGCAGAAGGTGTAGTGAGGCAGATTTCTAGGCAGCCCACTTATTCAGAGTGCCACTGAATAGAAGGGAGGATATAGCTAGAAGCTGGTAGGTAAGCCTTCCTCTTGGAATCCTGAGGACATTTCTGGCAGGTGGAAAGGTGGGGTTGAAAGTTGTCTCACTTAAAATGCCAGCAGCATGCTCCATTCCTTGACCAGGATGGCTTCACAGCAAGATATCCCCACAAGTCTGCTCCACCTCCACACGCACATACATACTGGAGTCTTTGGCTTCATTGTTTCATCTGTTCAATTCTAGAAAAAATTCATTGCCAATCTACAGTCGATCTAATCTCGATAGGTGTTTGCTTAAGTGGATTCTTAGCAAATGTAAACGAGTTGGAAACTCCAGTTTTACTCTATAGAAGGATATTCAGGTTCATTTTGATTCATAGTATTATATACCATTATTCTACTATGTATAAGATTCTATGCTAGGTATTAGAGGCATTATTAATGGGGGGCGAGGAGTTCATACGCTCAAGGAGCAGGCTATATAATGTATATAGTCTAGTAAAGAGGAAAAATTACATTAACTGAAATAGCTACAATTTTTTCATTTTAAAATTTATTACAAGCAATAATTATTAATAAAAATAATCAAGTAGACTAACAATAAGGAAAATAATAAATGAGAATGCTTGGCATTTAACAAAGCAGAACCAAAAGAATTATCAGCCAGCTGCATTTGTTATCTGCTTTTTAATATACTAAGCATTTTCATTTAATTCTTCCTATTTTAGGACAAGTATATTTGTGGTCTCTTCATCATCCTTCGGTTCACCCCAAATTCAGCAGAGATTTTGGTGTCTCAAGATTCAATACCATACAGCATCACTGACAGAATATTTATTTATTAATATAAACTCTCACCTTCTGTGTTTTGATTCTAAGACAGAAGAGCAGTAAGGGCTAAGCAATAGGGATTACGTGACTTGCTCAGGAAGTGTCTGAGGCCAGATTTGAACTCAGGAGCCAGTCTCCAGGCCTGGAGAACATTTACTTTTAAAGATGGGGCTTTGTGTGAGGGAATGCCTTGGTGTCCTTAATAGCAAATGCATAACTTCCCAAATGTAATCTACCTCACATTGTTTCATCTGTTCAATTCTAGAAATAATTCTTTGCCAATCTACAGTCGATCTAATCTCCATAGGTGTTTGCTGGATGAGCAGCCCACTGAGTTAATCCCTTAGTACAAATTGATATCTTGGCTGAAGATGGACAATAGAATAGCCACCCAACCACATAAGTGGGCTGTAGGATATTCTATGTGGAAGTAATATTCTGAGTGATATTAAAGAATAAGTAAGTATATGATCAAAAATGAAATAGGATCAGTTATGTGGCTAGAGTGAGACAGACGAAATAGAAAGCAGAAGTGTTGCACTAATAGTCACAAAATGTAAAAATATGGAGGAGGAAGCCCCCTGCATAGTAGGCAGGGGATCTGGGGGTGGATGGGAGGGATAGACAAGAATCAAAGATGATAAGAAAAAGTAGATGAGTTGGTATCCTCACTAATGGAGAGAATGTACAAACCAGTAAGATCACAGAGCCATTAATTGAAGTATCAAAGTCTGTCCTGGCTTTGTTGTTCTGATTTGGTATCTCTTTAGTGAATCAATCAGTCAATCAACAAACACCCATTGGGTGCTTACTATGTGCCAAGCAGTCTCCTAAGCCCTGGGTTTACAAATAAAACTTGGGTTCTTTGGGCTCCTCCTCTGAAGTCTGAGTCACTGCATATGTTTCTCAGATGCACATGGTAATCACAAAGTACGCTAAAGGTACTGTAGAACTCTGTCTCTTCCCTTTCACAATCACTTTGAGGCCCTACTGGCTGTATGCTTAGCCATTTTTAGGAGTACAGTCATTTTTAGTGTTATTTAATCACTTAATTTAACCACTTAATATCCTGTTATTTTTATAAAAGGATATTTACTTCAAAGTTATAGCAAGAACACTTTGTCCAAACATTTCCTTCATGCCATCCAGGGTCCCTAAAGGGTAAAGTTCCAAATTTAAGTCAGTTTCTATTTAGCATTTATCCCACAACGTGCATTTTCTTACATGGCAGCCAGATCAATCTTTTCCCTGGGCCAGGGTCTTAAAGATCATTCTCAAATATGACTCCTTAGGATTGACTAATCACAGGTGCTGTGTTACAGGTTAGAGAATCCTCTTTCTTCCCCCTAGATGTGAAAAAGAACAAAAATATATACATATATATATAAGATTAAAGCTTGTATTCCAGGGCCACGTGGCCTTAGAAGACAAAAATGCCCTATTTCTGCCTTTGTAGAATGATCTCTTGCCAGGCGACCAAGTCGCTTAATAAAACATAGAAAGCTGAAGCCAATGCAGGGCTTTTTGAAGATGTCAAAAGTTCAGATTGCACAGCCTCCTAAAAAAAGGGTCCTCCTAATCCAGGAACTGGCTGTCCAGAAACAGTTATGGAATGTCTCCATATGAACCACAATCTCTCCAAGGCATCACTTTTATGCATCATCTTGATTCTCCCAGAAATAAGGTCCCTAGCATCCTCCAGGTGCACCGAGTACACTGCCCCATTATACTGAGAAAGGCAAAATACGAAACAGTTCTGACCTCAAGGAACTAATGGAGGAGACAACAAGTACAGGGACAGTCAAGAATGGGAGTTGATTGAGTGACAGGAATCACTCTCCTTCAATCAATGAAACTAAGAAAATGCTACACTGGATTACCTTATCAATGTGGGAGTAGTTCTATTGAATCAATCAAAGGCTTTTGACTGTCTTGATTAATTTAGGAGTCCTGGAAAGCTATCACACAAAATGGAATGACATTTTGCATAGAATTATTGGTAGAATAATGGGTTAAGTCACAGTCACAATCCATGGGGCTTGTATGAAACTCAGAAGCTAATCAGGATTGGGAATTTGCATTTTAAATGGCAGAAGCTTTCTAGCCAAGATTCTGAGAATAAGCCCTTGGAAAGAGAAGAGCTCTGGTTTTAGTCTAGCCCTACCTCCTCTTAGCTGCAGGAGGACCTTTCAAATTTTGTTGGGCCTTGAGGATTTCATACTTTCCTTCAGCATTATAGTGACATTCTCCAAATGCCTGTCAGCAGTATCTGCATCAAAGATCAAGAACAGACTGCATGAGAAGAAAAAAGGCAGATTCAAAGTTCTTTAAGGAACCCAGCAGAAAAGTATCCTTTGTAGAGTACTCATGAAGTTCCCCTTACAAGGATCTTCAGTAACTAGGATGCGTGAGACATTTCCATTGCCACCTGTTCTCTAATGTGGGATCAGGCTTAGAGAACTTGGCAATGGAAATATCTCAATACTTCTCAAGGACAAGGTCTGTCATTATAATTATTCAGTATTCAGTTTCATTTGTTTTTGTTGTTGTTGTTTTAGGTTGAATATATTGTTTTCTTGGTTCTACTTATTTCACTAAGCATTAATTCATAAATGTCTTTCCATGCTTCTCTGAATTTTTGACAGACTTCCATTATTTCTGTACCACAATTTGTTTTCTTCTTATAGTTTCTATAAAATAGCATCCTAGAATGGAATTGCTGGATCAAAGCCCTTAATCATTTTTTTATAACTCTTATTATTCAATACCATTTTGTGCTCCAAAGTGTTTGCATTGGTCCCACCAGCTGGTGGCTTAATAGATAAGAGTATTAGGCCTGAAATTAGGAATATATGAGTTCAAATTCACCTTTTGACACATTCTAGCTAAATTACATAGTCTCTTTTTGCTTCAGTTTCTTCAACTATAAAATGAGACTAATAGAACCTACTTCACAGGATGGGTGAGGATCAAATGGAATAATATTTATAAAAAATGTTTAGCACACTGGGGCACTTGGGATAGAGTTAGGCTGAAAACATGAGGTCTTGGGTTCAGATCTGGTAGAATAGTACAGGTTCAAATTTGATCTCAGACTCTTTATAGCTGTGTGATCCTGGACAAGTCCCTTACCACTCTTTTGCCTTGGAACCAAGATAGTATTTATTGATTCCAAGATTGAAGATAAAGATTGAAATAAGGGGGGAGGGACTTAGCACCATTCCTAACACATAGTACATGCTGTATAAATGTTTATTTCCTTCCCTTCCCATTCCACCCACCAAAAGTATATATGACAAATTAGAATATGAAAGTGCATAAGTGTACAAAGTGCTGCAAGATTTCAAAGCAGGAACAATTCCCAACTTGGTACTCAGGAGTAGTTACTAAGTTACTAAATCAGTTTTAATACCATTTTTTCCTACCAACCATAGCTCCAAAAATGGACTTGATTAAAAAAGAGTCAAATAGACACCTAGAGAAAACTCTATAAATTGAATCCTCAAAAATCTCTAGCCATAGAGACTTCTCAAACTTGAACCACAAAAACTACACAATAGAAAACAAACTGAGATATCCCTCCCTAAGAAAGTGCTAAAAACATTCTGAAGACCCAAAACAAAACACCAAAAAGGGAAGGGCAGACAGAAGTAGGACCAAAGTTGGTCAGGTAGATTACATGCTACATTAAAGAGTACCAGTATTATAATAAGCTTTTTTTTTTCCATGTCCCTTTGGTGGGAATCAATGTACATTCGATAACAATTATGTTTCTATTTGGAGCAGACACTAACAATGTGGTCTCTCTTACTAAAGGAATATTTCCAGCTTTGAATCTTCATAGTAATAGGAATTGATAACTACCACTGCATAGAAAATTTCTAACATGCTATTGGATATTTGATGAGAATTTTGCCTCTTATTTTCATGAACAAACAGAGGGTATTCTATGTGAGCTCCCTTTTCTAATCTTCGCTTCAGTTTATAACCCACTGCTGTCATCCCTTAGTAACTCCTTCTTTCCTCCAATCTAATAACAGAGGTAGTCCTCCTTCTCCTCAGTGCCAACTCCCCTCTTCACGTGCCTTTGGTCTCATTTTATGCATCAGTTCCCTTAATCATTCTTTCTTTATCTTTCTCCTTATCTGTCTTTCTCAAATGATTGGCCTCTGTCCCTCTGTGTCTCTTGCTCTTTTCTTCATTCATCTTCAATCTCTGTCTGTCTGTCTGTCTCTCTCCCTCCCTCTCTTTTTCTTCTGGATCCTTCTTATCTTCAAACACGAGCCAGGCAAAATAATGCTCTGCAATAGTTTTTGCTCCTGACTGGGCAGAAACTGATGGATAGATAGGATGAGTGAGGGGGATGCTGAGCTACAGTATATCTAATGCTGATTTGGGTGTCCACAGTAAGCTTGGCACTGATACGGTGACTCGAGTGCCTAAAGAGAAGTAAACTGATCGCTTCTAAGTGAGAAAAATAAACCAGACCAAAACTTCTGTGTCAAGTAGTACTAGGATCAGGTCTATGAGTAGCACTTATAGCTTGGGTGAGACAGGAAACACAATATGGAAAACAAAACAAAAACCCAGCCCATCTCTCCCTCTTTTTTTTTTTTTAACTCCTTACTTTCTGACTTAGAAGCGATACTAAGTGTTGCTTCCCAGGCAGAAGAGTGATAAGGGATAGGCCACCAGGGTTAAGTGACTTGCCTAGGATCACACAGTCAGGAAGTATCTGAAACCACATTTGAACCCAAGTCCTCCTAACTCCAGGAGAGGTTCTCTAGCCATTGAACCATCTAGCTGCCCCTTCCCATTCTTAAAAAAAAAAAAAATCCCAATCTTCCCTAGACTCAAGCTATAAATTCCCTCCCCCACTACCAACCTTTCCCTCCATCCCAAGGAGCCAAAAAGATCCCATTAGTTACATGTTTGAAATATAAGCCTTGGTCTTCAAGGTGCTTACTGCTACGAAGGAAGGAAAAGCTAATACACATCAAGGAATCATGAACAATATAAAAGAGTAAAAAATTAAGGGTCAGATGAGTTGAACAGATAATCAGTGCTGTACAAGTTCAGAGGAAAGAGCCATTCAGGGTGGCCAGAGAAGGAAGTGGGATTTGATCCAGACCTTGAAGAATGTATGGCATTTCAACAGGAAGAGACATGGGTGGGGGAAGGGAAAGCTGGAGTGGCAAATAACATCAGCAAATCTGTAGAAGTGGGAAAGAAGCAGATGTGTTCAGGGAACCAGGAGCATTGCAAGACCAACCGTGCTGGAAAGGAAGCTACGCCAGACCACATGGCCCAACTCTCTCTTTGGCAAAGAAGGAAAATAAAACGGAGAGACTTGTAGAGTTCACACAGCTGGAAGTCAGGATTCTGGCTTCGCTAGTCCATGTCCTAGGTCAGAGGTTTGCCCACTCCTCCCGGCTGCCTCTCCAGCTTTGCTCACATCCATCATCTTTGATTTCTGATGTCGGGAGAATTCCTTCCACTGACGAAGACGGTTTCTCCCTATATTTCAGAAGACACACTTAGGAGAGTCATCTGAATCTCAGACAGGTTAGGTGGCTTTTCCACGGCTCCAGAGCTAAAGTCAGAGGCAGAATTTTAACCCAGATCTTCTTGACTCTAAGCCCACCTCTGCAGCCATTATGCAGCCACGACTTGGTTCTTTTGTGAGGTGTGGGGAAGGGAGAGGTGGCCTAAAATACTCAGGGAATAGAAAGAAGGGTTTCTGGAAACACCAAGTCTGAGTAGTGATCAAACAAAGGGTCACTTGTTGAGTTTGGTCCTTAAGTTTGGAAGATGTGTGTGCAGGGTGATGATTTTAGACATGTTTTCTGCTTCTGCAGACAGGGTTACAAAAGACTAGTCATTGTCACGTGAGAACTGTTCAGCATGTCCTCTTTGTTTTGTGTCTATCTTCTCATGCCTCGACTTTCTTCTATCTCTTTCCAACAAGAAAATCTTTGAAATCTTTTAAGCAAGTACACAAAAATGTGTTTATGTGCCTGGAAATGATCACATGGTGATGCAACCAAAGTTAGTTTCATTATTTAAGCTAAAAGTACTTATGCCATGCCCCTAATTACCTCCATATAAATATACACACATATGTATTTTCTAAAAGAAAAACAATTATTTTATTTCTATATACCAAGACTACAAATAGCATTTGAACATTTCATTTATTACCCAAATTAAGAAATTATACAAGTTATATTGATACTGGTAAAGGTCTTACAAGCATCAGTTAGTCTTTTCCACATTTATAAGTATATTGCTAGTTACTGTCAATTATATATGATATCCAACATAGGCTCTAGTGACAGTAAAATATTTTTGGCAAAAGAGATGACAAAGAAATTGATTATAAGCTCTGGTGACTACCCACCTCCTCCCCCTCTCTTTCTCTCTCTCTTTCTCTCTCTAAATAAATAAATATAGGTTTCCCTTGGTCTTCCTTTTCTTATTTACTGTCTTCATTTCTTCTTTAAAATTTTCTCTTCTTCCCTCACTCTTTCTTTCTCCTCTGCCTTGTTTTTCTTCTCTCATGCCTGTGTCTTGATTCACTAATATTTTGTTGAATCACCCTGCATGAGACACTTTCCTCTGTTGGCCTCAGTTTCCCCATCTGTAGAATGATCTGGAGAAGGAAATGACAAACCACTCCAGTATCTTTGCCAATAAAACCTGAAATGGGGTCATGAAGAGTCAGATATGACTGAAAGCAACTGAACAACAACAAATAGACACATTACAATGTCAAGAACACCGCTGTTGCTGATTGACCTGCTAGCTCCATGCTTCCACATAGCTAGATATAATAATCAATGTAGAAGTATGGTTTGCTAACATCAAACTGGATTAAGCCATGGAACTCAAGAAATTTTCCTTCCTTTCCCCTTTATCAACCAGGTTTTAGGATCTTGTTCTTTATTGTTGTTATTCTGTTGCAATGAGCTCATCTCATCAGTCAACCAATTAATCAACAAGTATTTATTAATTGCCTACTGTGTACCAGGTAGTGTTTGGCAATGTGGATGTAAGTACAAAGCATGAAAGAGTTCCTTCTCACAAGAAGCTTATGTTCTAATATAATAATAATAATAATAATCTAATGAGGAGAGGAAAAGGTTATGTATAAAATTACATATGCAACATAAATATAAAATTAACACACGAAAACACATACCAAAATACCTAAGCACACAGCAATTAGAGAGAGGACACTCAGAGTTGATAGAATCAGGAAAGACTGTGTAGAAGACAGTGGTTGAGTTGTATCCTTAAAGACTAGAAAGACTCCATTAGCTAGAAGTGAGGTAAAAAGAGGGTGAGTTGCAGGCATGTGGGACAGTAAAATCAGAGACCCAAGAGATGGAAAGTGGAGGGCTGTGTGTAAGGAACACAAGACTAATTTGGCGAATCTCAGAGTGCAAAGAGGTTGAAAAAGATAGGATTAGGGTTAGGAAATGTGAGGTTCTGCTAGTTAAATTTTTGCCTAGGAGTTATGCTCTATTTGTATGTTTTCTACAGAGAAATTCTTCTTTCTGGGGGGAGGGGAGAGCATAAAGGAACCAAGACACTATGTTAGGTTGGTCAGATTGCTTGGGAGGGTGGCCACTGATTGGACCCTGGATCCAGATCCATCTAACACAAGATCATATCTGCACACCTCTAAATTTTTCCTTATCTTTACTCTAAAAGAAGACACTTTAAGGTGGAAGATAGTTACTTAAGTACTCAATTGCTAGTGTGGTGTCCTATTCATAGTAGGTGTCCTCAAAATGTTTATTGATTCAGTACCCATAAAAATTATGGTCAACTTCTCCTGTTTATATCATTTAATGTGAAATAATACTATGCAAGAGGACATTTTTAAAAGTTAGGAATTCTATAAATATCTTAGAAATTGTAAAGAGACACCTAGACAAAACAAATAGAAAAGAACAATCTATCCCAAATTTATTGCTGTAGTCATTGACATATTTCTACTGCCACCTAAAAATGCAATAAATCTATATTAATTAAAAAAAATTTGCAACGTATGGGTGAATAGTAATCCCATTGTTGTCTTTAGTTTCTAGGTGAACCACTTTAATTTTCAAAATTTATAGGGGTCTCTACTATTGCTTTTCTTTTGAAGAGTATCATTTTTTTCTTCAAAATGAGAAGGAAATTGATCCTAAGTGGACCTCATCTCAAATATTTAGGATAGTTTGAAGGAAACTTACAGAATATAAGTAAAATTTATAGCATTTTTAAAATGCTATTTTTATAGCTTTCCTTATCTGCTTAAAAGGATGAAAATAAAATCACTAATCAAAGAAAACTATCTTTTTTTTCCTTTCCTTTTAAGCATAGAGAACATTCATATAAAAAAAGGATGATGAAATGCAGTAGCCCACTATAAATTTTTTAATGGTTGATTTGTTAGTGGCTTTGGAGAGACAAATAATAAAACTTTTAAAATCCAAATAGGCCTCACGCCTTGGATATACAATATTGTTTTTGAAATTATTATAATATAGCCTATCTAAGACTTGTCACAAAGATGGAGAGTCTTTGGTTTGATTTAAGCAGAAAGAGACAAAGGGAGTTGTCAGTAATAGCAGAAACAGAGGAAAGCTTTTCTAATTGCTTGGAACATTATGCTTTTCCAATCTGAAAGAAAAAAGCTTTTTAATTATAATTGCGCTTTATTAGGTGACTGCTGCTTTTTTCATGGGGTGTCAGGATGACAGCTGGAAAAATCTTTTATCCTTTTATAAGGATAGCAGGAAGGATAGCAGGGCCAGCTGTGGGCTGAACCAACAAGTCTGAACCAACCTGGAGAAACTGCTTCACATTTCAGATTTTTTACTCATTAGTTTTTCTCCGCTTCCAATTGCAAATCCTTCAAATAGACTTTGGAAACTTGGGAGAAAGGAGAGAAAGGGGAGGTAGAAGTTTCACCTAAGGCCGAGCCAATGTGTTTGGAATACCTCTGCACTACACATTTCAAACTCTACTTCCTTTCCTGGGCAATGCTGAATCAGCACCCACTTCCTGGGCATGCTTGACATGGGCTATTTTCATTCGGGTGACTCACAGAAACATAAGGCTGCCTCCCAACATAAGGTTCTTTCTTAGGGACTAAGATTTTGACAGCAGCAAGTTATCACAGCTTGTTTGAATTTCTCCTGATTCATTATTTTCTCCTTTAAATGACTCCCAAACTTCAGTAGCAATTATATTTCATACTGAAAAAAAAAAATAGAGACTTTCAATGGAGGTATAGGGTTGGATTGTCAGATAGAGCAAAGGCACTAAGAGATGCAGAGGCTGTTCTGGGAGGACTGGCGCCTCTGCTGAGAGGGCTTGCCAAATCCTTTTCAGGGCTGCGCGTCCACTTTGGGTGTTCACCTTTCACGTAACTCTCACCTGTGCTGCCACGAAGCCGGAGGATGCCCAGGAGCCACGCCGGCTCAAGCTGCCTTGGCAGACTGGCTAAGCCAGGTTGAGGGTGAGTGATAGGCTTCAGACCAGTCAGGGAGTTTAGGGGGATGTCTACTGTAAAAGTGGAAGACTGTGAGGAAAAAAAGCGAAAGATGTGGAAGATGCCACGGTTAGCCACTGCATCCTGGGCCAGCCATTCTGACTTTTGGCTTGCCACTAGACTTTGGTGACTCGGGAAGAGAGAGTGAGACGGAGGGTCTAGTGCAGCTAAATCCCACTTTGTAACTCAGAGGCAAGTGAAGACATCAGCCCGTCATGCCACTGGCTCTCTTCAGAGTGAAGGAAGAACAACAACTAAAGGCAGGAGGTCTCACAGAGTTGAGGCTTGGGGATTTTGCCTTCAGGGTCTAGGCGCTATCTTCAATACTAATATATATCTTCGAGGAATCTACCGCTCTTCCCAAGGCTCTTCCTTTCTTGATTTTGACCCCGATAACATTTTTTGTTTTGTTTTTAAATTTTATTTAATTGATTAATTTGGAGTATTTTTCCAGGATTACAAAAATCATGTTCTTTTCCTCCCCCTCCCACAGCCTACCCACAATTCCACTGGGTTTTACTTGTGTCACCCAATAACATTTTTTTGGGAAGCTGAGGGGATCTGACACATCTTGGGCCAGGGAAGGAGGGTAAAACATTGTTGAGGATGCATCAGAAAAACAGTGTGCAGACAGACATGAAGACAACTCAGTTTTAGCTCTGGTACCTCCCCTACGTGATGTCAGTGCTCCCAATTTCCTTTCTGAGTTCTTTTACAGGCCTGGACAAATATAAACCACTGACAATCCCCAAATGATTCCCTCTCCAGGGGAATACATGACTTTGTCGAACCCCACACAGAAATATGATGATCACTCACTTAAGGGCAAGAAAATGAGACTTCTAAACTCCAAAGCAGCATTGGCTCATGATATGCAACCTTTATCTTCCATCTTTCTTTCTTTTTTTTTTTTAAACCCTTACCTTCCGTCTTGGAGTCAATACTGTGTATTTGCTCCAAGGCAGAAGAGTGGTAAGGACTAGGCAATGGGGGTCAAGTGACTTGCCCAGGGTCACCCAGCTGGGAAGTGTCTGAGGTCACATTTGAACCTAGGACCTCCCCTCTCTAGGCCTGGCTCTCAATCCACTGAACCACCCAGCTGCCCCCTCTTCCATCTTTCTTAAGTTTTATATATTTAGATTTTTCTTTTGCTCCCCGTTTTGTTGGAGTGACAATAGATCAATTTCTTATTTATTTATCTGTTTATTCATTAATTTGCTTGTTTGTTTAATTGTCTAATTACCAAGCATTCCTTTTTTTCTCCCTTCCCCATCCCCCTCTAGGGTGTATGTGTGGTGGGAAACCTTTGTAACAAATAAAATCAGCAGTGGCCTCCAGATGACTGAGTCCCTTTTGAAGTTAGGCCTTACCTCTAACAAGTAAAATATGTCCTCAGACTTATCCACTAGTTGTCAAACTCCATTGTGCCCCTACCCTAACTCTGGCTGCCCCCATAACTTTACCTATCAGTAGGTGGTGATTTATTTGAGGAAAAAAAATGGGCCAAAATCTACGTGTCAGAATTGTATATATGTCTGAATTCCAGGGCCATGAATGCCTAATTATTCTCCTCTTGTCCTCTGTGAGCTCATGAATTTTCTAAAACCAAAACAAGCACTGAAAATGTTTGCAATTTTCCAATTGAAATTCTTAAGTGGCAAGACAAAGGGAAATTATTTGTCAGAATCTCAAAACTATTGCATGCTCTGGTGGTACAAGAGATAGCAAATAAGTTGATTTTGAAATGTCATATTGTCCTGAGTAATCATCCCAGTCACTTACTTCATGGAATCTCAATTTTAAAAAGTGTTTGGGGGGGGGGGCAGCTGGGTAACTCAGTGGGGACGGGAGGTCCTGGGTTCAACACTTCCCAGCTGTGTGACCCTGGGCAAGTCACTTAACCCTCATTACCTAGCCCTTACCACTCTTCTGCCTTGGAGCCAATACACAGTATTGATTACAGGACAGAAGGTAAGGGTTTTAATTTAAAAAAAAAAAAGTATTTGAGAGGCACACTTCATAATGTGTAGGATACAAAGTAATGTCAAATAATCAGTTTTTTTCACTTTTCACCCTTTTTCATCTAGATTCAGGATCAAAAAAATAGATTCAGGGTCAACGTTATACATAGGCAGAATAGGAAGCTACCCATATGGTGTGCTTGAAGAAAAGGGGGAAAGCTCTTCTTTTATATACACTTAAACATTCTTTTCCTCACTGGCTGGGTTATGAGGCCTGCAATTCACCATGTTATTTGCTCCTTTGGCTAGAAATGTTGGAGGCTCCAGCGAATGTTAAATATTATTATAGAGGGACAATATGTTACGGTCTTACAAATCAGTCACGTAGAAGCCCAGTTTAGTTTATCAGATTAACTTTATCAAAGAGCACACCATTTTGTTTCTGTCCTCTTGACCTCTCTCTCTCCCTGCTTGCTTGTCTCTTCTTCTCATTTTCCCTTATCTAATCTGCTTCTCTCTGACCATATTATTTCATGCCTCTTATGAATATCTCCTATGAGATCTTCTCAGGTTAGTGAGTGTGTATATATATATATATACATATATATATACATATATATAGTCATTTTACTGAATATGCATGTGAGACAGAGACAGAAAGACAGAGAGACCATGAGAAAGACAGAGAGACTGAGAGAAAGACAGACAGAGACAGAAAGACAGAGAGACTAAGAGAAAGACAGACAGAGATAGAAAGACAGAGACTGAGAGAAAGACAGAGACAGAAAGACAGAGAGACTGAGAGAAAGACAGACAAAGACAGAAAGACAGAGAGACTGAGAGAAAGACAGGCAAAGACAGAGAGACTGAGAGAAAGACAGACAGAGACAGAAAGATAGAGAGACTGAGAGAAAGACAGAGACAGAAAGACAGAGAGACTGAGAGAAAGATAGAGACAGAAAGACAGAGAGACTGAGAGAAATACAGACAGAGACAGAAAGACAGAGAGACTGAAAGACAGACAGAGACAGAAAGACAGAGAGACTGAAAGACAGACAGAGACAGAAAGACAGAGAGACCATGAGAAAGACAGAGAGACTGAGAGAAAGACAGACAGAGACAGAAAGACAGAGAGACTAAGAGAAAGACAGACAGAGATAGAAAGACAGAGACTGAGAGAAAGACAGAGACAGAAAGACAGAGAGACTGAGAGAAAGACAGACAAAGACAGAAAGACAGAGAGACTGAGAGAAAGACAGGCAAAGACAGAGAGACTGAGAGAAAGACAGACAGAGACAGAAAGATAGAGAGACTGAGAGAAAGACAGAGACAGAAAGACAGAGAGACTGAGAGAAAGATAGAGACAGAAAGACAGAGAGACTGAGAGAAATACAGACAGAGACAGAAAGACAGAGAGACTGAGAGAAAGACAGACAGAGACAGAAAGACAGAGAGACTGAAAGACAGACAGAGACAGAAAGACAGAGAGACTGAGAGAAAGACAGAGACAGAAAGACAGAGAGACTGAGAGAAAGACAGACAGAGACAGGAAGATAGAGAGACTGAGAGAAAGACAGAGACAGAAAGAGAGACTGAGAGAAAGATAGAGACAGAAAGACAGAGAGACTGAGAGAAAGACAGACAGAGACAGAAAGACAGAGAGACTGAAAGACAGACAGAGACAGAAAGACAGAGAGACTGAGAGAAAGACAGAGACAGAAAGACAGAGAGACTGAGAGAAAGACAGACAGAGACAGAAAGACAGAGAGACTGAGAGAAAGACAGACAGAGATAGAAAGACAGAGACTGAGAGAAAGACAGAGACAGAAAGACAGAGAGACTGAGAGAAAGACAGACAAAGACAGAAAGACAGAGAGACTGAGAGAAAGACAGGCAAAGACAGAGAGACTGAGAGAAAGACAGACAGAGACAGAAAGATAGAGAGACTGAGAGAAAGACAGAGACAGAAAGACAGAGAGACTGAGAGAAAGATAGAGACAGAAAGACAGAGAGACTGAGAGAAATACAGACAGAGACAGAAAGACAGAGAGACTGAGAGAAAGACAGACAGAGACAGAAAGACAGAGAGACTGAAAGACAGACAGAGACAGAAAGACAGAGAGACTGAGAGAAAGACAGAGACAGAAAGACAGAGAGACTGAGAGAAAGATAGAGACAGAAAGACAGAGAGACTGAGAGAAAGACAGACAGAGACAGGAAGATAGAGAGACTGAGAGAAAGACAGAGACAGAAAGAGAGACTGAGAGAAAGATAGAGACAGAAAGACAGAGAGACTGAGAGAAAGACAGACAGAGACAGAAAGACAGAGAGACTGAAAGACAGACAGAGACAGAAAGACAGAGAGACTGAGAGAAAGACAGAGACAGAAAGACAGAGAGACTGAGAGAAAGACAGACAGAGACAGAAAGACAGAGAGACTGAGAGAAAGACAGACAGAGATAGAAAGACAGAGACTGAGAGAAAGACAGAGACAGAAAGACAGAGAGACTGAGAGAAAGACAGACAAAGACAGAAAGACAGAGAGACTGAGAGAAAGGCAAAGACAGAGAGACTGAGAGAAAGACAGACAGAGACAGAAAGATAGAGAGACTGAGAGAAAGACAGAGACAGAAAGACAGAGAGACTGAGAGAAAGATAGAGACAGAAAGACAGAGAGACTGAGAGAAATACAGACAGAGACAGAAAGACAGAGAGACTGAGAGAAAGACAGACAGAGACAGAAAGACAGAGAGACTGAAAGACAGACAGAGACAGAAAGACAGAGAGACTGAGAGAAAGACAGAGACAGAAAGACAGAGAGACTGAGAGAAAGATAGAGACAGAAAGACAGAGAGACTGAGAGAAAGACAGACAGAGACAGGAAGATAGAGAGACTGAGAGAAAGACAGAGACAGAAAGAGAGACTGAGAGAAAGATAGAGACAGAAAGACAGAGAGACTGAGAGAAAGACAGACAGAGACAGAAAGACAGAGAGACTGAAAGACAGACAGAGACAGAAAGACAGAGAGACTGAGAGAAAGACAGAGACAGAAAGACAGAGAGACTGAGAGAAAGACAGACAGAGACAGAAAGACAGAGAGACTGAGAGAAAGACAGACAGAGACAGAAAGACAGAGAGACTGAGAGAAAGACAGACAGAGATAGAAAGACAGAGACTGAGAGAAAGACAGAGACAGAAAGACAGAGAGACTGAGAGAAAGACAGACAAAGACAGAAAGACAGAGAGACTGAGAGAAAGACAGGCAAAGACAGAGAGACAGAGAAAGACAGACAGAGACAGAAAGATAGAGAGACTGAGAGAAAGACAGAGACAGAAAGACAGAGAGACTGAGAGAAAGATAGAGACAGAAAGACAGAGAGACTGAGAGAAAGACAGAGACAGAAAGACAGAGAGACTGAGAGAAAGACAGACAGAGACAGAAAGACAGAGAGACTGAGAGAAAGACAGACAGAGATAGAAAGACAGAGACTGAGAGAAAGACAGAGACAGAAAGACAGAGAGACTGAGAGAAAGACAAAGACAGAAAGACAGAGAGACTGAGAGAAAGACAGGCAAAGACAGAGAGACTGAGAGAAAGACAGACAGAGACAGAAAGATAGAGAGACTGAGAGAAATACAGACAGAGACAGAAAGACAGAGAGACTGAGAGAAAGACAGACAGAGACAGAAAGACAGAGAGACTGAAAGACAGACAGAGACAGAAAGACAGAGAGACTGAGAGAAAGACAGAGACAGAAAGACAGAGAGACTGAGAGAAAGATAGAGACAGAAAGACAGAGAGACTGAGAGAAAGACAGACAGAGACAGGAAGATAGAGAGACTGAGAGAAAGACAGAGACAGAAAGAGAGACTGAGAGAAAGATAGAGACAGAAAGACAGAGAGACTGAGAGAAAGACAGACAGAGACAGAAAGACAGAGAGACTGAAAGACAGACAGAGACAGAAAGACAGAGAGACTGAGAGAAAGACAGAGACAGAAAGACAGAGAGACTGAGAGAAAGAGAGCCAGAGCCAGAGTCAGCTCTGATTAAGTGGCAGGGCCTAGAGCTGAACTTTGTCTTGTGACTCCTAGCCCAGGAGCTATTGCCAAATACTTGAAATCTGTGTGTCTTGGGGAACTTGCCAGGGAGATACCAGTCGTGGGAGCAGGTGCAGAGGTGGGGATTTGGTGATCCTGCTTCTGGGAGTCCCATCCAACATGGGATGGAAGTGTATGACTCCCAACTTCAGACCATCTGCGGCTCTTCTCGGGCTATTTCCAGCTACTGAGCAAGACCTGAGTAGAATACAAAAGGCACGAGCTGACCCAATGGTTCTTTCCTGGTGGTGATTGAGGGAATTAATTTCTGAAAATCCCCAGTTGGGAAAAGAGAAGGAAGCTGTGGCAGCAGTGGCTTCCTGTTCAGCCCAATCATGTTCCCTCTATTATTTTACTTTTTCTCACGTGTCCTTTCCTGCTTTTAGGTGAAGGAATATTTGAGATGGAGTGGGGTAGACTGTGACCCTCTAAGCTCTGAAAAGGATGGAAAGCCACTCAGGATCTAGTAATTGGTGTCCCTACTAGAGTTTGCTGGCAGCCAACCCAGGTGAGGTGCTAGCAGGACCCCGAGACCCGGTCCAACGGTGGATTGACACCAAGATGCTGAAATAACTTTGTCCATGACTTTGGAAATGGAAATGGAAAACTACATTAGTTTTGTAGCAACTATTTTAGGTGTGAGTCCATTGCCCTAGGGCAATAGTAGTAGAGGGGAGTGTGTGCCCCTGGTTCAGGGAGATGTCTTGATACTTATGTTTTTGCTAGACATTCTAAGTAAAAATCCTTTTTATAAGAGACTAATTATTGTCAACTGATTAAGTATTATTGGGATGCTAATTAATGATATTGAGGAGATATGATGAGTTAAATGACTTTTGTTAGGGATAGTCTTAATGTCCTATTCAAATTTGATGTTGGGGTAAGTGAAAATCATTGAACAGTTGACCAACTAACACAGCAAGACTATACAAAAAGAATACAATGGCACTTAATTTTTCTTCCTCTGCTCCATTTCTATCTCCATCTGGAAAGGTATCTCATAAATGGAGGAGCATGACTTACATGGTTTTCAGGAATAGAACAAGTTAAAGGAGTCCAGACTCGACATGGATGATGTTTTTTAAGCCTTGAGGTGAGTAGGAAGCTGAATCAAGGGAGATAGAAACCAAATAAGTGCCAGAGACAGCGTGGTTACATTTTAAGGAAAACTAATTGGTTTGAGGATTAAGCTGATTTCATTAGAAATATACCTCCAATCTCCCGGGAATATTCTTTTTATTTTTTTTCCATTTTAGACATTTTATTTGGTCAATTTCAAACATTATTCATTGAATAAACCGATCATTTTCTTTTCCTCCCTCCCCTCCTGCCACTCCTCCCATAGCCGATGCGCAATTCCACTGAGTATCACATGTGTCCTTGATCTGAACTCATTTCCATGTTGTTGGTATTTGGGCTAGGATGTTCATTTAGAGTCTACATCCCCAGCCATGTCCCCTCGGCCCCTGTAGTCAAGTAGTTGCCTTTCTTTGGTGTTTTTGTTCCCACCATTTTTCCTCTGAATGTGGATAGTGTTTTTTCTCATAGATCCCTCCGGGTTGTTCAGGATCACTGCATTGCTACTAATGGAGAAGTCCATTGCGTTCGATTGTACCACAGTGTATCAGTCTCTGTGTACAATGTTCTCCTGGTTCTGCTCCTTTCACTCTGAATCACTTCCTGGAGGTTGTTCCAGTCACCATGGAATTCCTCCACTTTATTATTCCTTTTAGCACAATAGTATTCCATCACCAACATATACCACAATTTGTTCAGCCATTCCCCAATTGAAGGGCATCCCCTCATTTTCCAATTTTTTGCCACCACAAAGAGTGCAGCTATGAATATTCTTGTACAGGTCTTTTTCCTTATTGTCTCTTTGGGGTACAGACCCAGCAGTGCTATGTTTGGATCAAAGGTCAGACAGTCTTTTAGTGCCCTTTGGGCATAGTTCCAAATGGCCCTCCAGAATGGTTGGATCAGTTCACAACTCCACCAGCAATGAATTAATGTCCCTACTTGGCCACACCCCCTCCAGCATTCATTACTTTCCATAGCTGTCATGTTAGCCAATCTGCTAGGTGTGAGGTGATATCCCGGGAATATTCTTAAAACCCTGAGAAGGAAAACAATCCTTGCTCTAGAGTCTCAGTGATGAGTAAGTATAAGGATTCCTAGAACTTATATGGGCTATGTGTGGTTGAAAACCTGTTAAGTTTTCTAATATAAAATGTTTTTCTCTAGAAGGCATATTTATTGTAAAATTCTGTTCTAAGGAACTTCCAAAGCAGTGTGAATCTGAGTCAATTGGAAATAACAAACCTGTTGTGCTTAGGTCTCCTCTACCCTAAAAGACCCTTCACTAGACCCAGATTCTTCTTCAACCTATACTCTTTCTTCTCCTTTTCATTTCCAAAAAATTGGAAATCATCCATACTAGGTAAAAGGCCTACTATCCTTATTATTTACTCATATCTCAACTTATATAATTTAGTTTTTATCCCTAGCACTCTAATGAAACCACTCTCTCTAATATTATTAATGATCTATTTATTATTGCATCCAAAAAAATCTTCCTCAGTCATCCTTTCTTTGGTGTGTTCAGTATTTCATACTATTAATCACACCCTTCTTCAAACTACCTTCCTTTGGTTTCTGTGACATTGTGTTTCTACTTTCCAATCAGGATATTTCTTTTCTATTTTATTTCCTTCCCTTTATTTTTATTATTCTTATTTATGCTATCCTCGTTGACTTAATTTACATTAAAGTGGTTATCTTTCCCCAAATTGACTCAAGTGTGGGTGAGACAGCTTGAAGGGGGAGAGACATCTTCCTGAGAAGAAACCTTTGGGGCTTTAGTAGTGGAGAGGGACAAGAGCCCATCTGTGAGAGCAGCCATAGCTGAGGAGGGAAGGCTGAAGGGGGAAATTAATCAAAACTCCTTCTTCTCTCTCTGAGCCAACCTTAAACCATCAGCTGTCTCTCCTGGATCCTGTTTCTTTTTACCACCAACCAACCCCTCCATTACACTGACTCCGAGTTATCTCATAAATTTTGTCATTCTGCATGGTTCTCCTCTCATCCTTTTCTCTCTTTGACTTTTCTCTCAATGAGCACATTCACTCACTCATTTTCATGTAGATGAATTCTAACCTCCAACTTTTTTACCTTGTTCCAGTCCTATATTTCTGACTCCTTATTGAACATTTCTCCCTGGATATCCTCTCAACACCTAGAAATCAAATCATCAGTTTTGTCCCAACCCTCTTTCTTCCACCAAATACTCGTCTCTATTTTTATTAATGGCATGGCAATTTTCCCTCAGTAGCTAAGGTTTGAAAACTTGGAATCAACTTTGATTCCTCTTTTTTGACTCATTTTTCAGACCTATCAATGAACAAATCTTATAGATGGTTACCTTGTCACATTTCTAATGTCTACCCCTCCTGGTCCCTCTGGGAGCACAATAATTCAGGCCTTTCTTACATCATGCCTAAAGTGCTGATTTAACTGGTTTCCTTTTTCCAGTTTCTCTTCCTTTAAGTTCTAATCTATCCTGCCCATTATTGCCAATTTAATTTTCCCAAAGGCCTGCTTTGATTGTTGCCCTACAGATATTAAAAAAAAGAAGAAGAAAGTTGATAGCTTCTCACTTCCTGCAGAATAAACCCAACTCCTCACACTGGCATTGTTATGATTATACATAACGTGAGAATTTTACATCACTTCAAGGCTTGCAAAGTGGTATATAAACATTTCAAATAAGAATCACAAAAACCCTGTGAGGTAGATATGATTAGGTATTATCATTTCTTTCATAGATGAGGAAAACAATGAGGCTCAGAGATTAAATGATTTGCCCATGGTCACCCAACTAGCAAATGCCAGAGGCTGTTTTAAAACCCAGATCTTCTGCATTGAATTGCGCTAGCCATATGTTCTTCCAATGTCTTATATATAACCTGGTCAGAGTTGGCATTGTTGTGTATATGGGGCATTCCTAACACAAATGAATATTATGTGTATATTTGTATGTGAATATATCTATAATATATGTATGCATGCATATAAGGCTTTTATTTAACCCTGCATTACAGATAACTGTTATTAAATGAACTATGAAGTAACAAAAGAAACATGCTATGCCCAGAAATTTAAACCCCTAGCACAAGGCTTTCCACTGTCATTTGCAAACTCGCTGCTCATTCTCCCATAATACAGTTCTACCACTCCAATTATTCTCTTTATGGACCTCTATATGCCTCTTACTCATTTTCCTTCAGTGTTTTTGTTAAAGTAAGGAGTCTTCCCCTTTGCCTGTCCTTCCCCTTTTACTCCCTTTAATATTTTACTCATGTCTTATTTCCCCCATATCACAAACATTCCCAATCTATTCCCCTTTTACTAACTTTTCTTTTGTCAAAAAAGAAAAACGGTTAAGTAAAACCAAACCACTCAGTGACTACACGGGCAACCTTCCTTATCCACTTCACATTTTAATGGAGGGCAATTCATTTCATCACTTGTTGTCTGGAACCAAGACTGGTCCTTGCCATAAATCTGAGCTCAGATGCCTTTTATTGTTATTTTTAGTTGTTCTTGTCGTCGTGCATTTTCTTATCATGGCTTTACTTAATTTAATTTGCATCAGATCATCCATGCCTTCCCAAGTCACTCTGAATCCCTCATATTCATTATTTCTTATGAAAAAGGACCTTTCAACACATTGATATACCACATGTTCAATCATTATGCAATCAGTGGATACTCATTCTGTTTTGTCACTGGTATTGTTTTTAAGCTAAAAAGTTATTGTCTTCCTAGAAAACTTTCCCTGACTAACCCTAGCCTGATGTGATTATTTTATTCTGTCCCATCCCACTAGGCACTTCAGTTAGACACTCTGTACTCTTGAAACACAAGTCCTGGGCGCCTGGAGAGTTTGATTTCTCTTCTCTTTGGCCACCCTCCCTTCCTGCTTGCCAGTCACTTCTTCCCACTTCTAATGTGTTTGTCTCTCATGAATTTAAACTTTTATGACCCCTACTTCATATTCTTCCTCTTTTAACAGAAAGTTAGGCACTAGATTAGAAACTACCTGAAGTGCTCTGTAGATGTTTCTTATGTGTGTGTGTATATATATATATATATATATGTATATATATATATATGCATTATCATCCCAAGGAGATTGTAATATCCTCAAGGGTAGACATTTATTTTTGCACTTCTCTTGAATTCCTAAAAGTGCATTAAAAATGCTTTGTGCAAAGTAACAGGTAAGTAAAAAAAAAAAGTAAGTAAGTAAAAGCATTCCTCTGACTTTCTCAAGGATGCTTGCAATTCAAGTCATTACCCAGAAATCCAAAATCTTAGCTTAATACCAACATTTAGGTCCCTTTCAAAATGAAGGAGCTTCCATATATTGAATGAAACTTAGCCCATGGGTTCCAAATTCTTGCTTAATCTAGGTCATGGAGGAGAAAAGGAGGAAGGAGTCTTTTCTTTCTCTCCCTAGCTCTTCAAACAGTCCTCATAGAGCAGAGTTGTATTCAATTTGGAGTGCTTTCCACACATGCTCTCATATCACAAGACATTTCTAGCTAGAAGCCATCTCTCTCTCCATTTCAGATCCTGAAACACCCAGGAACCTCAGAGTCCCTTCTTTCTTCTTTCTAGTCATCTTAAGTCTTGGTGAAATAAAAAGTAGCTCTTTTTCCCCATCCCTTTCTATATCCCAAAGCTGGATTTGACTATCCATCTTTGGATATATCCAGTATAATTCAATATAATTTCAATTTGGAATTATTCATAAAAATTACTAAACAGTGCCTACCCATTGTGACCCAGCTATACCTTTGCTAGGGTGGCATAGAACAAAGGAAAAGAAAAAAAATCTATATATGCAAAAATATTTATAGCAGTTCTTTCAATAGTACCAAAATATGGAAACTAAAAGAGTACCCATTAATTGGTGAATGACTGAATAAACTATGGTTTATGAATGTGATGGAGCACTATT